>NC_141597.1:47442765-47637765 GCF_047967505.1 Dipteris shenzhenensis
CCCTTTCTTCATGACTTGGGGCTCGGTCGCTTGGTTATCTCTTACCGGGCCCCAGGTGTTTTATGAGAGTGAGCCTTCTTCTTGGGCACTCTCTACAGGATGTACCATTTACTCCCTTCAGAGCTTCTCATGTTTCAGTGGACACCTCTTGGGAGATTTTGGCTAGCATTTCCTCTTGGCACATTTGGAGAGCCAGATGTACTGAGGCCTTGGATGGCACCCAGATACACCCATTACAGGTGTTCACGGGTATTTGGTCTGACACGGTTCACACTTTGATAGCCATATGGGCTAGCATGCAGGGCCCTTCACAGGCAGCCTCTTCTAGAAGGACTATGTTTCTTCGAGTTTGGAAAGGTTCTCCCTTTTTCTCGTAGGTTTCTACTGGATTGAGATGGCACTATTAGCCTCAATCCTTTCTTTTTGGCTCTTGAGCTTTTCGTGCATTGCATGATGTATCCCGTATGGAGCTTGCTCTAACGGTTTTTCTTTAATACTTAATAGAAGTCTCTTTTTGCCAAAAAAAAAAAAAAAAAAGTCCCATCTGACCTTCTTAGCAAAGAAATCAGCTGTTGTAATCCGATTTAGACGGGTGCCAGCATCAAATGAAATATATTAGGAATGGCAAACAAAATGATTTAGTACAAATCTTCTTCTTGATAGCGAAGGTTGGAGTCCTTGCCATTTTTAAGCATCCCCCACATTTTTTGAAGTACCCACTCCCATCTGGCTTTTAATGAATGATGAAACCTCATTGGTATGCCTAATAATCCAAACAGTATTCCCTCCTACAAGATATTGCAACCTAGTTGGGTTAAGCACCCTAGGGGATTACTCCTAGTTCCATACATCCCCAATTTTTTGTGATTGATCCGAAGCAGTACAAAAAGTATCTAGGCACTATAGGGTTACGGACAGCTGAAACTGACCCTAGGTCATTGCTCGGTGTTCAGTTGGTGACCCTGCTCTACTTTTTCCGTAATAAGTTATCCTGAAGAGTGTACAAGCAATGGCCAAAAAAAAGGGGAAAGAGGCCAACCCTGTTTGATGGGCCTTCTTAGTTGAAAACTTGCAGAAGTCAATCCATTTACCTCTATTTTGGCCCTGGATGCCAAGATGTGTCTACATAGCGTTAGAAGTCCAGTCCAACGCCCATGGCCTGCATTGCTTACCTTATGAAACCCCTTTCCATCTTGTCATACTCTTTGTCTCCATTAGACAGATGTCTTGCCTCTCTTCCTCTGCCAAGTCTAGACTGTCCCACAGAGGCAACATGGCTTCCAGGATGTGACCTCCCTTTATGAACCCTTTTTGCTCTTCCCTTGGGCCTTATCCACATGTGCATCTTGGTCCTTAGTCTTATAGCTAGTGCCTTTGCCATTATCTTGTAGCATGTGTTCAGCATATTTAGTGGCCTCCAATTGCTCAGCTCCTCCTTTGGGCCCCCTTCAGGATATGTTTTAATCATGCCTGTGTTTACCTTGGTGTCCATATGGCCCTTCTCCACTGAGTCAACCAAGAATTCAAGCGATCTGTCTCCAATGACATCCCAGAAAGATGAGAAAAATCCCATCAGTAGACCATCTTCCCTAGGAGTTTTTTCCTTTGCCACCAGTTATGATGCCCTTCATCTTTGTATCCATGTAACTTTTATAAAAAAGGGGGATCACTCTGAGCAGAGCCTTACTATATAAATTTCTGGCTTTGAATTTCCATGTTGACGAGATTCTTGCTCCCTGAATATATTTCGGAAATAGGTTCAGACTTTTGTCAATATTTCTAAGTCTGCTGTGGCAGTTCTATCCTCCCAGACGAGCTTTGGGATGAGCTCCTGGTTGAGTTTTTTTTCTCGTGCCAGCCCACCAATCCACAGTATACTCTCTGCTATTGCATCTCCACAACTTTCTCTTTTCTTAGCTTTCCTAAATTTTGCCAAGCCCCCCTTTGAGCTGTCCAATGCTAAAAGCTGTAAATTTGTTTCATTACCTCTTAGCGCTGGCTGTAGCAGCTCTTCTTTTGACAGCCGACAAAAAACTGTGTTCTTTGGACTGCCCTTACGCACTTATCTGCTGTGTGCCGTGCCCCCAAAACCGGTGTTCTAGATTCTTCATATCTTGTCCTGCACATATGAAAGTTGGAAGAAAAAGGGGTATGCTTGGAACCAGAACCTTCTGGATCTGTCATACCTCTGTCCATTGTTAACAGAATAGGAGCATTTTCAGAGAAGGGTAAAGAGAGAGAGATTTGCATTCGCATCTCTGAAAATTGCCTTCTTAATTAATTGAGAGAACGATGTGTCTTCCAATACATCTACCACTTCAGCATTTTCCTTGAAGCTTAACCATTTCTCGATTCCCCACATCTGATGACTGTCCTTAGACCCTTCCAACGTCCTCTCTTACCTCCACCATGTTGAAATCCCCCATTAAAATGGAGTCCTTTTGTTCCAAAGAAGTTACTAGAATTAGGTGCATATATGGAAAAGATTTCAGCTTTGAGCTTTTGATGGTTAGAATCGACACCTATTCTTTTTTTTCCGAAAAAACAGTTCTAATTATATTACTTCGAGAACAAGATACAAGAGGTCAGCTTATAGCTGACGGGCTGCGTACACAAACCGGACGCAGCCCAAAAGGTAGCATAATAAATCATACTCTCACGGAGGAATATGCTGAGTGTGAATGAACAGCCATCGGGGTGGTGAGTAGTGCCACCGAAGGCCCTGCGTAGTCTGCTCGAAGAAGAGGCTCTGTGAATCCCAAGCCTGGAGGAAGCGTCTCCGCTTCTCCTGACCAGCCCGGGAGTCTCCCTGAATCTGGTCCCACTGGCCTCTGAGGGTATGAATAATCTCACTCCAAATCTCCGCCATGATCTGGGCAGTCGATAAGGAGGTGCCACCGAGGATCTGCGCGCAGCGCGAGGTCCAGATGTGCCATCCTGTAATGCTGCTGATAATCTCCCAGACTGGCTGCCTCTCCCGAACTCCTGTATCAGCCTCTGCTAGGTGCTGTGGGATACCCTCGAGCGGCCCCCACGTCCCCTGTGTGATAAGGAAAGTGGGGTCCTGCTGGCATGCCTCGAACAAGTGATGAAGACCAGGTGCGGTGCTGCACCAACAGAACGCGCCCCAAGTGATCACTCCTAGCTCTGGTGCTGCACGAGTAAGAAGCCCGAAAGTCCACCTCCACACTTCCTGGGCGCGCATGCAGCTCCACAGGCAGTGTTTTGGTGACTCCTCATCCGCATGGCAAATCTGACAGCAACCGTCCTGGCCTATCTGCCTCAACCAGCTCCCCACTGGAAGACCTTTGTGGGTAAGAAGCCACAGGAAGTACGAGATCTTCCGCGGCCGCCAGCTCTCCCACAAGGCCTTCCAGAAAGCCTGCAAAAAGAACCTGGAGATACCCTGTGCGTACCAGCTAGGACGCTGGGTGGGGGGGCGGCTCTGCATCCTCCCGAGAATTCGCCTGCCCAGAGTCGTGCTGTAAGCGAAGAAGGAAGTCTGCCCCTGTCCTGTCACAATCTCTGGCCACCACCACTCTCCTGGGTCCCACTCAAGCTCTGACAAGGCCCGCCCCTCCCAGAGCCAAAGACGCCAAAGCTGCAACTGGTCCTGCTCGATACTAGGGTCGGTATGCCAGACCTTCCCCAGAAGGCCTACGACCCTAACCCTCTGCCACGGTAGTAGGGGGTCAATGAGCGCATCCTCTCTCCTGAGTCGTCCGTCCCCTGAAACCGCGAAGAAGGCGATAGAGGAGTCATCCAAACGTCCTGCGACCACCAGTGGGATGCCACGGGGGGTGAACTGTCCCAGCCAGTGGGTGTCTCCAGGCATGAGGACCTGAGGCTCAGGTGGAGCCAACCAAGCGGCTGGGATCGCTCCGTCGATCTCCGTGCGTCTCGCCTGGACTCCGCGTGCACCTCCCGCTGCGTCTGCCAGATCGGCCATCTCCAGATGTCTGTACGTATCCCTCCAAACTCGAAGGGACCGGGCTGGCCCCCTCATCCAGCCGTCCCACCTGATATGTGATCTCTCCCCCAACTGAAGGCCCTCGGCGTCTCTGACCTGCCCATTCCAGACGAGCGGCTGGCGATCGATCTCCTCCTGACAGCTGGGCTGGGACTGAATGAGACTGAGACGGAGCCGCCTCCAAACCATGAGGAGGCTACGAACGAGTGGGGAGCGGGGCTGAGTGAGCGGGGCGGAAGTGAAGATCCACCTGAAGGACGGTAGCCACTCTCCACCTCGGCGCGGGACACAAGAGCCGACTCCCTGCTGGAGTAACATCTTCCACGTCTGCCCCCCTGGGGTCAAACCGCGGATGATAAGCTTGCCTAACAAGGCCTGACTCTGAAGCTCTGGATCAATGACCCCCAGACCCCCCTCCGCCTGCGGAAGAATGACTGTCTGCCAAGCAACCCTGGCTCTGGTATCTCTCTGCCCATCCTCCCCAGACCAAAGAAAGTTCCGAACCAACCTCCTGAGCTGTGCCACGCTGGATCTCGAGAAGCACCAACAGGAAGCCACATACCAAGCCGTGGCTAGAAGGACCTGGTTAACTACTAAAGCACGACCTGCAAGGGATAGCTTAGCAGTGCTCCAGAAAGCCAGCTTCCGTCGGATGGAATCTAGCACCGGGAGAAACTGCTGAGCTGGCGTAATGTCTAGGCCAACCTGGAAGCCAAGGTATCTAGCTGTCTGACCACGTGGAATCCATCTGAAGCCCAGGAATCGCCCCCACTGAGAACACGCCCCCGGGTCTGTGAGAAAACCAACTGATTTGTTCCAGTTGATTTTCGCACCAGCGGCCGAGCAAAAAACCTCCAGGGCCATCCGCACCCTCTCTAGCATCCTCTCATCGTCCTGGACATAAAGGGCTGTATCATCTGCGTACTCTGAGTCCAGAAGCTCCGTGTCCTCCCGGAGTGGAAGGCGAACACCCCTGAGCCCTGTGGACCTCGCCCGAAGGTAGTAAGTCATGGCCTCGGCGAAGAAGAGAAACAGAATCGACACCTATTCTATTTTCCAGATTCTTGACAATCCCCACTGCTAAACCTCCCTTGAAATCATCATGGGTTGAAAAAACAATAATCTATCCTTGACTGCCTTTGCTAATTGCCATCTTAATTTATCCCCCCCCACCTTGAAATCGTCATGGGGTGAAAAAACAATACTCTATCCTTGCCTACCTTTTCTAATTGCCATCTTAATTTATCCCCCTACCTTGACTTTCCCGTAGGGCTAAAAAATCCGAAATGGCTGCCATGGCTTTAAGCCAGTTTCTAAGTATCACACGATTAAACTCATTTGTTAACCCCTATATATTGACACTGTTTTGTTAGCCATCAAGATGATTTGGGTTTCTTTTTCTTATTCACCCTGCTTTGGAGACTAGGCACACCTCTAGAAAGCTGACTTTTATCTTTTCCCTCTTGTCCATTGAATTCTTTAAGACTCATCTATCCACCTTCCCTAAGCCTTTCTTCCTTTGATAGGAATGAATGGGCTTCCCATCCCTTCCATGAGAGCTTTATCAGCTTCATATAATTGTTTCTTAAAGTATACGTGTTGTGGACTATCTCTACCTCTATTTCTTCTTATTCACCTTACACTTCCTTATCCTCTAGGATATCGAAAGGATTAGTAAGTTTAATTCCATTCTTTCTCTACATTGCACTCTTTTTTTGTATTTTCATCCCACCCACCATCTTTCTTTTGTGATGGTTGTTCTGGCTCTAAGACTTGAGCTTTCAGCATTGAAACGTGAGGTTGATTAGAACCAAGGTCTTCCTCTTGCCCTCTTTCCGCTCCTCCACTGATGGCACAGTCTCCTGAGGACTCAAGCATCTGATGGCACAGTCTCCTAAGGACTCAAGCATCTGTGGCAACGAGCAGGAGCAATGTGTCTACGGGCCAACATCTGTCCAGATGGAAAAATGCCTAGAAGCACTCGCCATAAAAGCTGCTTTAATCTCTTTCTCCACCACTTGGCTGTGCAATGCATTCGCCAAATAGAATTGCCTTTCTCTGAAACCCAAGGTTGAGGAAAAAGGATTTTATACAATGCAGGCACAGTAATCTGAGATGGCCCTCAAAGGGCAAGAAGAGGACCCTGGTGAAGTCAAAGTCCAATCCTCCAACTTGTCTCCCAGAGGAGGAATCGGAACAAAAGGCAAAAGTATATAAGCAATTTGTTGCCACAAAGCACGATAATGAGAGCCCAAGCCATACCATGTAGCCGTTAGGTTGACCCAATCGGCTCAATTTCGGAGGACAGTCTCTGATGAAATGTCCCCCTGAGCCACAGAGGAAGCATGAGTTTGGTACGCTTTTGTGAGAACAAAAAAAGATCATCCCACCCTCTGTCACGAGGACGTGAAATTTTGGGACTTTTGATTTGCGACTCCCGTAATTTGCACGTGATTGCCTTGAGCCTCTGGGATGCGAGGGTCCGCCCATGGGGCGAGACTTGGGGAATTAAAATTCCTAGTGGGTCCTTGTAAATAGTGAATGTGCGCCCAGTTACTAGGCAATTAATTCCTAGGGCCAAAGTGTGCAACAGGGGGGCCAAAAGAGTGGTGCAATTAAAAAACTGCTTTTAGGGGCCAAAAGAGTGGTGCATTAAAAAAACACTGCTTTTTGGAGCCTAGGGGTTTAAAAGGGGGAGGGAGCCCTTCTTTTGGATGCAGTTGGCCAAATCAATTCCAGAGGAGCTAGATCATCAGTTTGGAGCTGCCAAAGCTTGCAAGGTGCTGCTAGAGTCAAATCGCTTTTTACCAAGAGGTTCTAGAGCCTGCCAGGGAAATTCGTTTTTACCCAAGGGCCAGTTTCAGGTGATCCAGGACCTGCCAGGGAAATTCGTTTTTACCCAAGGCCCAGTTTCAGGTGATCCAAAGCCTACCAGGGAAAATCGTTTTTACCCAGGGGCCAATTTAGGGTGATCCAGGGCCTACCAAGGAAATTCGTTTTTACCCAGGGGCTAGTTCCAGGTGATCCAAGGCTTGCCAGAGCAAATCGCAATTGATCCATGAGCCTGTTGTAGGTGGCGATTTCTGCCAAGGTGTTTGTTCAAGTTTGCTGATAGAGTGTGAGGGAGATAGAGTAGGGAGTAGAGAGACACACTCACAGTAGTCACACACCAGTGGGTGGGGATAAAGGAATGAGTGGTACCTCCCCAAGTACACACACTAGTATATATGGATAAGACTAGGGCCACTAAGTAACTAAGTACAATGTGTACTTAGTGTACTTAGTAGTACTAGATTAATACTGTTACAAGGGTGGCCAGTGCCTTTACCCCAACAACCTCCCACTTAAAGGCAGTGTGCCCATAAGAGAGAGTAAAAGAAAAACAGCAATATACATCATCATGTACAGGACCAGTTGGTCTGCTTATCCAATACCCATAAGCCGTCTGCAGTGTGCAAACCGCTCAGCAGCCAATCCTTTTGTCAACAGATCTGCTGGATTGTCATCAGTGTGAACTTTCACAAGCTGAAGTTGCTTGTTCTCAAGCACCTCCCTGATAAAATGATACTTCACGTCGATGTGCTTCGTCTTTGCATGAAAAACAGGATTTCGTGCCAACTGTATGGCACTCTGACTGTCACAATGCAACAATGGAGTATCACTAGAGTAGCCCAAATCTGCCACTAGCCGAGATAGCCATATAGCTTCCTTGCACGCCTCAGTGGCTGCAATATATTCAGCTTCTGTAGTAGACAAAGCAACGCATTGCTGCATTCTAGATACCCACGACACTGCACCTCCAGTGAAAGTGAAAACGTATCCGGTAGTAGACTTCCGGGTATCAGGGTGACCAGCATAATCAGAGTCTGTATAACCCTGCACTTTTGCATCTTGACTGCCGAAACATATACACAAGTCCTGTGTACCCTTTAGGTATCTCATGACACCTTTCACTGCATTCCAATGCTTCTTGCCAGGTTTAGCCATGTATCTGCTAACCACTCCCACTGCAAACGCAATATCGGGCCTGGTTGCAACCATAGCATACATGAGACTGCCACAAGCTGATGCATACGGAATCTTTGACATCTCAGCTCTCTCAGCATCTGTCTGAGGGCTGTCCAAAGCGCTGATTTTCACATAAGGAGGTAATGGAGTACCAATACTCTTCCCCCCCTCCATGTGAAATCTCTGCAAGACCTTGCCAATGTATTCCTTCTGAGACAAGTATAGCAACCGCTTTTCCCTATCCCGAAGTATGCGCATACCCAATATATGGTTGGCATCACCAAGATCCTTCATATCAAAGGTCTGGTGCAATCTCTTTTTCAAGGCATTCATTTCCTTATGAGATTTTCCAGCAATTAACATGTCATCCACATACAAAATGAGGATAAGTAAACTGCCATCTGAAGCTTTCTTGGTATATAAGCAGTGATCAATGTCACTTCTCCTGTAACCCTGGGTTCGCATGAATGTATCAAACTTATGATACCATGCCCTGGGTGCCTGCTTTAGACCATAAAGACTTTTCTTCAGTCTGCATACAAGCTTCTCTTTGCCCTTCACTGTAAAACCCTCTGGCTGCTGCATAAAAATTTCCTCATGTAAATCACCATGAAGAAATGCTGTTTTGACATCCATTTGGACCAAATCCATATCTGCATGTGCAACCAATGCTAATACAGTTCTGAGTGTTGTCATTTTGACAACGGGAGAGAATATCTCCTCAAAGTCAACACCATATTCCTGCTTGAACCCTTTGGCAACCAGTCTGGCTTTATGCCTTGGCTTTTCACCAGGTGTGACTTTAAGTCTATAAACCCATTTGCATGGCAGTACCTTTTTACCAGTAGGCAAGGGTACCAATTCCCAAGTGCCATTCTTGTGAAGACTGTCCATTTCAGACTTCATAGCAAGATCCCATTGAACCTTGTCTGCCCTCTGCCTAGCCTCTCTGTAGCATGAAGGCTCTCCACAATCAGTGAGCATCAAATAATCAATGCCTGGAACAAATCTTTCTGGCTGCCGCGTCTGTCTGGTTGACCTTCTAACCCAAAGACCATCATCTTGAGCTGGCTGTCCAGCCTGTTCATCACCCAGATAAGGTGGCTGTTCCATGATTCCTGGCTGCATTTGCATGTCAGGAAGATCACCTAACTGTGCCTCATCCATTGGGATGTTTTCTGCCATAACTGGCTGTCCATTAGGATCTGCTGCAGCATCATTTAATGGCTGATTATGCTGCTGTTGTGGCTGATTTACAGCCTGTCTGTGTTGCCCATGATGCCTGTCATCATCAATAGTTACTTTTAAAGGTCCCTGCTGTACAACAGGTTCCTTGAACATGATGGTTTCATCAAACACGACATCATTGCTGCGTATAAGTTTTCTGTTCTTGGGATCCCAAATCCTGTAGCCCATCTCACCTTTGTCACCGTAACCTAGGAATATGCATTTAAGAGACTTTGGATCCAGTTTAGTTCTGTCCTCCCTGCGTACATGCACATACGCGACACAACCAAAGACCCGTAGGTGTTTGTAAGACGGAGGCTTGCCCGTCCATGCTTGTTCAGGCACACCACCACATAGTCTCTTGTTTGGTGACCTGTTAATAAGGTGCACAGCTGTCTTTACAGCTTCAGCCCAAAATGTGTGGGGCAATGCAGCATGTGACAACATGGATCTGACTTTCTCTTGAATGGTCCTGAACATTTTTTCAGCTGTACCATTCTGTGGAGGATCATATGGTGCAGACAAAACCCTTTGGATACCCTTTGCCTCACAGAATTCTTGAAATTCTTTGGACAAGTACTCTCCACCATTGTCAGATCGTAAGGCTTTCAGTTTTTTGCCTGTCTCATTTTCAACTAGTGCAACAAACTTAGTGAAAGCCTTGAACGTATCACTCTTCTTTCTGAGAGTGTAAACCCACACTTTGCGGGTGGCGTAATCTATGAATGACAGTATGTACTTTGAACCTCCTAAAGAGAGTGTAGGCATCTCACACACATCTGTATGTACTAGCTCCAAGAGCTGTAATTTCTGATTTGACCTTCTCTTATGAGGTATTTGTACTTGACGACCGTAGAGACAAAATTCACATTTCTGCAAATCTGAATATTTTAGACTCGGCAAGTAACCAAAATGAGCCAATTGCTCCATTCCCTTAATACTCATATGGCCAAGCCGGCTATGCCACAATGAAATCTTTGGCAGCTCGGTGGCATTTACATCAGAATGCGGACAATGTCCAGCATGAAGTGAGTACAAAGTATCAACCTTAGGACCCCTGGCAATAGCCATTGCCCCTTTGCTGATTTTCCATTTCTGATTACCAAAGGTGGTAAGATAACCATCATCATCCAACAACCCTGTGGAAATCAAGTTCTTCTTCACCTCAGGAACATGCCTGACCCCTTTAAGCATTAACTGCTGGCCATTTTCAAGAACAAGCCTGACATCACCTATACCAATGATAGAACATGCATGGTTATCACCAAGAAAGACAACTCCCTTCTGCCCTCCTGCATATCTGACAAACAAATCTCTGTAGGATGTCACATGAAAGGAAGCACCTGAATCTATAATCCAGGAAAACATATCTGATCCATCACCAGCATGAAGTGTATGAGCCTCCAGTGAAGAGGTGAAACATATCTCATGTCCACTGTCACTGTCACTAACATAAGTAACATTCAGCTCCTCTTTTTCTTTGCCCTTAGACTTGCCTTGAGCCTTGCCTTCTTTGGCTCTCTGGTCATTCTTCTTTTGAAAACACTTTTTCTCAATATGTCCCTTCTTGCCACAATAGTTGCATACAAGATCACTCTTAGAGCGGGACTTGCTCCTCTCTCTTTCTTTGTCTTTACCACGTGTTTTGGACC
The DNA here is from genome assembly GCF_047967505.1 of Dipteris shenzhenensis. Taxonomy (NCBI): domain Eukaryota; kingdom Viridiplantae; phylum Streptophyta; class Polypodiopsida; order Gleicheniales; family Dipteridaceae; genus Dipteris; species Dipteris shenzhenensis. The sequence goes on from NC_141597.1 coordinate 47,453,623, forward strand.
TGCTGCGTGCATTCAAAGCATTTGACTTCCCAATAGCATTGTTCTTTCTGTTCATCTCTTCCTGTAGAAGAGCACTCTCCACATCTGCAAATACCAGAATGGTTTTTGAGTTGCTGGTAGAAGTCCTGAATGTGTCCCATGACTCAGGTAGAGAACATAGGATGAGTGTAGCTTTCAGCTCATCATCGAGCTTCAACCCCTGGTTGATCACCTGGCTGAATATGCTGTTAAACTCAATAATATGAGTGGACATAGCTGTCCCCTCCTTCATTTGAAGACCAACAAGCTTTTTTAGCCAGTAAGCTTTTCCCGTGGCACTTTTCTTGGCATAAGTATCCTCAAGACGTTGCCACATCTCCCACGCAGTAGGTTCATCCCTGATGCCTACAACCAGTGAATCAACAACTGTAAGCATAATGGTCGACCTGGCCAAGCCGTCCATCTTCTCCCACTGCTCATCAGTAATGTTGGAGGGCTTAACACCCTTCTCCTTTATAGGTTTGTACTGGTCCTTCTGCATCAACACATTGTAGCATTGTGTCCTCCATATGTCGTAATTTTTAGCTCCTTCGAGCTTCTTTATCTGAAACAAGGACGACACGTCGCTGCTGGAACTCATGGTAAAGAAAATAGAGTTTGACTCCCTGTAGTCGTGCAATTAAGCACTAGTTACTCCAAGAAAATTCCCCCGCAGCGGAAGTACGATCAGAAAATGAACTTGGTACTGTTTCAGTGGCATAAAACCGACTGAAAGTCTTTCTCCCACTTGCTGCAGAAACAGTACAGCAATCTGTTCCTGTCTTTTTTGCTGGCGAAAGTGCGGTACAGCTACTTCAAAGTGCTCCAGAAAAATCCCAGAACTGTTTTTTGAAAAAGTAGCAGTACTTTTTGACCTTTTTGACAGTGAAATCTGGTCAAACTTGCTGGTTGACAGTCCCGGACTGTCAAAAAACAGTGAATCTTTGATTTTGGATGAAGATCTCTGATTTTAGACCTCCATATGCTCCAGAAAACTTCCCCCCCAACTGAATTCACAGTTTGGAAGTGAGATTGCTCAAAAGCCCTTTGAATGCATGAAGAAAATCAGAGATTTGACCTCCAATTAAAAAAGGATTGACCTTTGACCAAAAAAAAACTGTAAGTCAAATTTGCACTTTCAAAGCATAGTAGTGCTTTACGAGATAGCCTGATGCATGTAGAGTGCTCCCACTTGACAGATTTCCGGTCAGGCTACAAAAGCCCCAAATTTGACTAAAGTCAAACTTGGTCAAAATCGACCAAATCTGTACCAAAAGTGATTGTACTTTCAGCAACAAGCTAAAGCATTTGTCCTGTGAAATGTTGTCACAATCTTCCAAAGAAATCATGCAACTGCCTGCAATCACTGCATGTGCGGGTACACACTGACAAAAGCATAAACCTCTGCCCAAGTGTCAAGCATACACACTGCAAATCTGACAATGCATACACTGTGTCAACCCTCACTGGCCAAGTGAATAACCTGTCTCAACTCTGTTTGCGGCATAAGCTAAGCCTCAGAGTTGAGTGATGCCCTGCCACAATAGCACCTGCATACCTTTGCTGCGGTACCCCGCCTTTTGGCTGTACTTGTACTGAGATGAGTGCAGCCGTTGCTGATGTTCGTCTGTAACAAAAGGAGCCGGAAGAAAGGGGCTGGTACGGACGTGCACGCTGCCCGGAGACCTTGTAGAATCACACGTATGTGCAGCTGTCTCAGCCACGGGGAGACACGCGAGAAATGCAGCCTATGCTGCTATTCGAAGAGCAGCGTAGAAGAGGTCGGGGGCACGCGGGGCAGAGAAGGAAGAGGCTGGCGGGGCTCGGCAGTACGGCCGACCCCTGTCGGCCAGCTTGGCCCTGGCCGACCTATTGTCGTCGCTTGCGGTGTCGGCTGTCGGCCGACCTGTGTCGTCGACGCTTGCTGTGTCGGCCCTGTCGGCCGACCTATGTCGTCGCCTTGCTTGCAGCCGCTCCAGCTACGCCGCCCTCGCCCTGCAGCCGCGCTGCCACACCCACGCCCTCGCCCTTGCAGCCTTTGGCTGCGACGTGCAGCCGCGCCCTGGCTACGCCGCCCGCGCTCCCGCCTTTGCAGCCTGGCTGTTGCTGTCACGATCCGTCCGTACGGCTGTACGGACGATGTACGGCCGTACGGACTTGTCCGTACGGTAGGGGTAGGCTAGGGAGAGAGGGAGTGGAAGCGGAGGGAGAGAGCCCGTTGGCTCTGATACCAGTTGATAGAGTGTGAGGGAGATAGAGTAGGGAGTAGAGAGACACACTCACAGTAGTCACACACCAGTGGGTGGGGATAAAGGAATGAGTGGTACCTCCCCAAGTACACACACTAGTATATATGGATAAGACTAGGGCCACTAAGTAACTAAGTACAATGTGTACTTAGTGTACTTAGTAGTACTAGATTAATACTGTTACAAGGGTGGCCAGTGCCTTTACCCCAACATTTGCGATTTGCTTTTGGGCTCTTCCAAGCTGTTCCAGGTGCCTGCGATTGGTTCTAGGGCTGTTCCAGGAGTTCATGACTTGACCAGGCTGCTCCGGGTGAAATGCGACTTACCTTTTCCGGCTTTCAGGCTCTGCAAGAGATTTTGACTTGACTTTCTAGAGCTTTCTGGGTGTTGTGACTAGTTTTGGTAACTTTCCACGCGTGGGTGTTCGCTTCTAAGCTGCTCTTGGGGCTGTGCGGGAGCAAAATTAGCTTATCTCCGCAGGATCTTGGTTTTCTAGCCAGGGTGACCTTTCTTCTGTGGATTCCAGGTAGAAGAAGGCTTGTCTTTGCCTGCTTTTGCCATTCCTAGGTTGGTTGCTCGCTAGTTATTGTGTTTGGGTTTCTTTCCTCGCGAAGAAGGGTTGATTTATGCTGTTGAGCAGTGGCCAGGGAGGCTATAGACTATGGCAACGCGCTGGGAAGTGTTTGGTTGTTTGATTGCACCAGAGTTCAGCCGTTGAGGGCATTGTCTTGCAATTGTTCAGCCGTGTTTGGCTGGTTGGGCACTTGGTTGTGCGATCGCAGGAGGGGTTCAGACAGTGGATGCTATTGGGGTCTCTGTTGCATGCTTTGGTTGGTTGAGGATACAGGATTGCCTAGGGATTGGATGCCGTTCACCGTTTGAAGTTGAGCAGGGAATTAGAGAGTGGGCTGGACGGGAAATCTGAGGGCGTTGGTTTGCCTGTGGAGCAGCTTCCCAGAGAGCAGCCTCTTGGCTTCAAATGAATGTTAAATAAATACTGCAAGGGGCACCAGCGTTTGGGGCCAATCGGTGTCTTTGTTTTCTGAGTAGGAGTGCTCTAGCTCCCCTGTGATTTGTGGTGTGTTGCAAATTTGCTTGTCTATTTATTGTATATGCTGTATTTGCGTGGATCCTACCATCCTTTACGTTGTTGAGGCTGGTTTCAGTGGTTCCATTGCCGGGATCCACCTAACTTCTTCAAGAGGGGAGCCTGTGGTTGGCTTGGTGCAAGTCCAGCAGACTAGGTGAAGATGAGAGCATACCATTCAGTAAATATGTCACACAGGGAGAGATCCATGAGCCTTACTGAGGAGAAAGAGCAAATGTCTCATTCTCTTGGTGGTGACCGGGGTGCAGGAGAGGAGACCCGGCATGTTGCAGAGCATCAGGATGATCGGACTAATGAGGAGGATGTGGAACTATTCAAGGCATAGATGCAGAGCTTTGTGAGTGCTTTCATGTAGTTTACACAGGATCCTCGCTTCTAGAAGATGATGAGCTCAGATGTGCAGCCGAACAAAAGGAAGCCTAATGATGGGGATCGGGATGTTGGAGCTAACAAGCGACCCCATGTCACTTTTCAGGATCAGCCCTCTCAGATCCCTTATGGTCAACAGTAGTCCAACACGATTCTAGGACCGACTCAAGGTAATAATTTTCAGTCCATGGTTTCCGGACAGCAAGAAGTTTTGGCAAACCTGGTTCAGTCAGGTTATTTTGGTGGTGGTTCAGTGTTTCAAGCTATGGTCAGCCCACAAGCCCAATTTTCGAGTATGCCTGCTAGTCAAACACTTGGGTTTCAGCCTAGTTTACAGCCCATGGGACAAAACATGATGTATGCAAACGTTGGAGCCCCAAGAATGCAAACAGGTATGCCTAACGCAGCAACAGGTAACCTTGCTTTGGAAAATATGCAAAATTCGGGTGCTGGTCTGAATGGCAAAGCTTTTCCAAATGCTGGTAGTGTGGGGGATAGAGTGAGTGCTGCTGTCCCTTTTGCCCAGGCACCTGTTTATGACAATTTGGCACCTCAAGGAAAGTTGAAGGACTTTAAAGAGGCAGGTGCAGCCGTGAAATTTGAGACATTCAGTGGGGTGCAGGACAAACTTAAGGCCTTGACCTTTTTGCGGCAGGTCGATGCAACCTACACAGGAGGGAATTTCACAGTCATCCGAAGTACACCGGGCTACAAGTTTTCTAAAGGGGAACGCACTTCAGTGGTGGACCACTATGCTTATGCAAAACACTGCACCAAACACGTGGGTAGGATTCAAACATGTGTTTTCAGCCACGTGGCTTACCACGACTTTTGAAGTGGATATCATGATTGCTTGGCATGAGCTGAATTCCAATACTTGCCGTAATTTAGAGGAGTATAACAGCAAGTTTTGGGCGGCTTTGTTGCCCGTTAGCTCCTACCGGCTTGTTCCTTTCACTGAGCAGGTTGAGAAATATTGTTGCGGGCTGCCTAAGGAGTTGAGAGACTACTGCACGAAGACTCAAGTCTCCGATATGTCTCAGCTGTTAGAATTATATATATAATTCAGCAGTGACCAATGTAATTTAATAAGCTAGTTAGGGACACTTTTCCCTCTTTAAGAGGTTTTTCCCCCTAACCGCAGTTAGTTCACTAACTATGGTTAGTGACTACTAAGGTTTTGTCACTAGGACAAAACCTTATCTCTCACTCTTGGAGTTGTACTCTTTACACTCTTCTATTGCAACTCAGCTCTCAAGCTTTCAGCTCTCTAGCTCACTCTCTCTTGCTCTCTCTCTCTCCCCAATCTCTCACATTTGGTATCAGAGCAGGTTGACCCTGCTCCCTACTCCTTCCTCGTTGAGCTCTTGCCTTCAGTCCAACCTCCTTGTGCCCCGTACAATTCGTGCACCTGCTGCTTCATCCTGTCGTCCGTACCTGCTCGAAGTTTGACCCGTACCTGCTCGAAGCAATCAAACGACAGTCCGTACGACTGTACGAAATCCGTACCCTGCGCCACTCGCATGTACTTGTCCGTACTCAGCCGTACCCATTGTACCTACGCATTCCGTACCGGTCGTACCTTATGCATCATCGTCCGTACGTTCGTTGTACATTCCGTACAGCTTTTGCGTATAAGTCGTCCGTACCAGCACGTACCTCTTCCGTACTATACCCGCACGTGTCGATCTTCCGTACTAGCTCGCCCGTACTGGATCTGCGTTTTCGTACCGCACGTGTGGCGCCGTACATTTGCAGTCCTCCGTACATCACTGGATGCTGCTTGTCGTACAGTACGTACAGTTGTTCACACATCTTCCGTACAAACTACCGTATAGACGGACTGACAGTTCTGTACTATCTATCCGTACAGTTTACAGGTGATCTTAGGCAGTCACATCTTGCACACAGCCATTGTTTGGCTCAGTTTTTTGGAAGAAATTTGGGGCTTTTGTTCAGAAATTGCAAATTTGGGGCTTTTAGTGAATTTGCCCCTTTCCTGATTGCAATTTCAAGCTCAAAATTTGGGGCTTTCAGTTTTGCAGTACAATTTCTTGAAGAAATTTGGGGATTTTGTAATTACACTGCAATTTTGTAGTAAAATTTGGGGCTTTTGTAGACAGAGGGCAATTCTTGCAACATTTGGGGCTTTTGATCAATTTGCCCCTTTCTGGTTGCAATCTCGGGCCTATTTTGGGGCTTTTGTGTTGGGAGAGCAATTTCTCGAGATGTCAGTTCATACTGCCTTTCTTGAAGTGTTTTGCAGCACTTTTGGCAGATTCTGGAGAGTTTTTGATGCTTGGACAGATTTCTGGCAGTGCAAGTACAGAAATCTGAGTTACATTAACAACCAGTGCTTGGCTGTGTTTTTTGGGAGTTGTGCATTTCATTCCCAGTAAGGGAATTCAGTTTTGTATCTGCTTAAATCTCTTTCTCAGATATGGCCCAACAAAATCAGAATAACGTCCAGTTCGGTGGTCTTTCATAGGAAGACAAGTTGGATGGTACCAACTACTCCCTCTGGAGTTTTATGGTACGCAATATTCTGATTTCTCGCAATTTATGGGATTATGTGAATGGGGGTGAGATCCGACCAGCAGGTATGGCACCTAATACCCCTCCTCAGCAAGGAGGTGGAAGAGGTCGTGCACAGGGTGCAGCTGCAGAACAAGTTGGTGGTGCAGCTATAGCCACTACTCCAGAGCAGAAGAGATGGGATTCACGGGATGCCTTAGCTTTGTCATGCATCTCTCTTTCAGTGAAAAGACTTATCATTCCGCATATCCGGTCGTGTAAGACCTCGAAGGCAGCGTGGGATATTTTAGAAAGCATGTATGCAGCCCAGAATGATGCAAGGGTATCTTTCTTGAAAAGAGAGTTAAGTAATACACATATGGAAGAGGGTGACTCCATGTCAGTCCACCTCACAAAGCTACAGGATCTCAGAGAGCAATTATTGAACATAGATGAGATTATTCCTGATTCAGAGATGATTACTACCACTCTGAATTCTCTTCCTGAGTCTTATCTCAGCTTTCATACCTCGCTGAACTTATCATTGGGGGGGGTGCAAATCCTCTCACTTTTCATGAGTTGATAGGACTTCTGCTTCACAAAGAGCAAACCAGGAAAAACTTGGCTTCACCTGCAGGTGAACAAGCTATGCTCTCAAAGTTTAAATTAAAAACAAAGGGACAGGCAAAGACATCAGTATATCAGCCTTCCAGTGGGTAAGGACAGCCTTCACAAAAGGCTAAAAATGATGCAAGTAAGCCCAAGAAGAAGGGTTTTTGTCATTACTGCAAAAAGCCAGGTCATCACATTGCAGAATGCACGAAAAGGCTTGCAAAAGAGAAGAAAAACAGCTCCGGTATGGCTGTTTCAGATTCAGCTCCTCATGCATCTGACAGTGGGGATGCTGCAGCCAACTTTGTTGGACAGGATAATGCCTTTTTATCTTGCATTTCAGATTCTAGGCTGGCTGCTCCAGATGGTCGGGATAGTACAGCCACTTGTAATGATGATACATATGCATTTTTGACTTGCAATTATGACTCTTCTACGGATGCATCTGCTTTCAGTGTCAATGAAACACTGAACACTTGGTATTTTGACAGCAGTGCATCCAAGTACATCACTTCTAGGAAGTGTCTTTTTACTTCCTTGCATCCACCTCCCGTTGGTAAGAAAGTCACTTGTGCCAATAACTCATCATATTCAGTTTACGTGGCACACGAGATGTTGAGCTTACTGCCATTGATGGCTCAGTTTTCAGACTTTCAGATGTCTTATATGTGCCTGGTATCACCAAAAATCTTCTTTCAATGTCCACTCTTAACAGAGCTGGATTTCAGGTCATCTTTGAGGATGACAAATGTGCTGTCCGAGACAGGAAAGATGATTATGCCTTAAGATTATATGGTACGCTGCTGCTCTTACAGTTTCTACCCCTACTGCTGCCATGCAAAATGCAGAATTATGGCATGCCCGATATGGCCACATGCATTACAACAGCTTGATGACACTTCAGAAGCACTCTGTGGTTGATGCATTGCCACCCCTTGAGATACCTCCTCCACATGCCTGTGAAGGGTGCATTTTAGGTAAGATGCATAGATTCCCCTTCAAAAAGGATGGTTCAGTTAAAGCTGTCCACAAATTACAGCTTATACATAGTGATGTCTGTGGTCCCATGAGGACTCCATCATTGGGTGGTCACCTCTACTTTGTTACCTTTATTGATGATTACTCCAATTTCACTTGGGTCTTTGGACTGAAGCGCAAATCAGAAGTGTTCATGGTGTTTAAACACTTTTCAGCCATGGTTGAAAATGAAACCGGACTCAAGATATAGACATTGCGCACAGATAGAGGTGGGGAATACTTGTCTGCAGATTTTGATGCTTTTCTGAAAGGCAAGGGTATTGTGCATCAGCTCACAGTGAGGATGACCCCTCAGCAAAATGGCAAAGCTGAGAGGAAAAATAGAACTCTCATGGAGATGGACAGATGTATGCTAAAAAGCAAACACATGCCTCACAAATTATGGTTTGAGGGTCTGATGTGTGCCAATTACATTTTAAATCGGGCTCCCACTAAGGCTTTAAAAACAAAAACTCCCTATGAGGTCTGGAATGGGAGAAAGCCTTCAATGGATCATTTCCGAGTCTTTGGATGCCTTGCTTACGCTCATGTGCCAGTTGAATTTAGGCACAAGTTGTCAGATAAAGCCATTAAGTGCATATTTGTTGGGTACAGTGCAGAAAGCAAGGGGTACCGTCTCTACAATCCTGCTACACGTAAGATCATTGTCAGTAGAGATGTGATATTTAGAGAAAATTCAGCTCACACTCAGGCTGAATTTCAAATGCCTTCTTCTTCAGAGGATGTCTTCGAGGGGTTGCTACCCATTGCCTTGGGTTCCCCTGCTGATATTTCTGATGCAAATCAGAATTTACAGCCACCTCCAGATGCTTTAGTTCCGCCACAGGATGTCTTGCTACCTCCACAGGGCCACAGGCAGTGGAACAGGTGGTGCAGCAAGAAATTGCAGATATACATGCAGCAAAAACAGTCCCAAACTGGCTGTTACAGACTCTCAGGGAGAGTAAAATTGATGCTCCGTTACCTGGCAGGACTCGCAGTGCAGCAAGGCACATGGAAGGTGCTAATTCAGTGGAATCAGCATATGCAGGTACTCTTCTTGATGAGGAAGAGCCTGCCACATTCGAAGAGGCAAAGGACAATGTGCATTGGATGAATGCCATGCACGATGAGTTGCAGTCCATTGAAAAAAATCAGACTTGAGATGTTGTAGACTTGCCATCAGGTCAACATGCCATTGGCACACGATGGGTTTTCAAGGTCAAACGGAAGCTAGATGGCTCCATTGACAGATACAAGGCAAGGCTGGTTGCTAAAGGCTATGCTCAGAAAAAGGGCATAGATTATGAGGAGACATTCGCTCCTACATCCCGGATGACCACCATCCGATCAGTTATTGCAATGGCTGCACATTTTGAGTGGAATGTTCATCAGTTGAACATAAAAACAGCCTTCTTAAATGGAGACTTGCTGGAAGAGGTGTATGTCAAACAACCTCCAGGCTTTGAAATTACAGCAAATGCACTTCAGGTATGCAAGCTGAACAAAGCTTTGTATGGGCTGAAACAAGCCCCTCGTGCATGGTATGCCAAGATTCATGCCTTTTTGACCAGCAAGGGGCTGCACAATAGTCCTACTGAGAGCACCCTCTACATCAAGATGGATGGGGGGGAAATTTTAGTCATCCTTCTTTATGTCGATGACTTACTACTCACAGGGTCCAACGAAGACAAAATTGCAGATTTCAAAGCTAATTTGCAAACCAACTTTGACATGTCAGATTTGGGGTTGCTTCACTTTATTTGGGGATCCAGTTCTTGTAGGCCATCTTTTGGTGGTTCTAGTGATGCCCTATAGGCCATGGTATGTGCCTTGTAGGCATAAGTGTAGGCACTTATAGTGTTAGTGCCTTCTATGCCACATAGGACACTTAGTCCTATGTGACACCTAGGACACTTAGTCCTAGGCCTAGATACAAGTACTTTGTACTTGTGTTTAGGAACCTTATCTAATTTTTTTGACGTGACTTCTACATCGACTTCGTCCTGTACCTACACACTCTCTCTCTCTCTTCGTTTTGCATCTTCAGTGGTATCAGAGCAGGTTTTGCTCTAGCCTTCCAGCTATCCTCAGCCCTGAGCCTCCATTGCTCATTGGAGATTTTTTTTGCCCCGCTGGTCGACAAGCAGGCGTCGTACAATCCGTACCTTCCGTACAGATCTACGTACCTTACAGCCTGTTCGAGGCCCTTCAGTGCTATCTGCTCCGTACTCTGTGTAGTTGCCGTAATGCACATCCGTATCTGCGCGTCGCTGTGTTGTACTGCACGTCCGTGCACTTTGTCGTACCTGCGTCGTACTGCACGTAGCCGTTGCATCGTTGTACTGAAGTCGTGCATCGCCGTACGCTGTACTGAAATCGTACACCCGTACCCGCAGTTCGCCGTACGTACGGTGCAGTGATAGATCCGTCGTACTTTCGTACCATACGTCGTTTCGTACCTACAAGGTACCTACGCCGTACGACTGTACCTGTGTAGGAGTACAAGGTACTTTCACTGTACCTTCAGTCGTCAGCAGTCTGTACCAGCTCCCTGTACTACGTACCTTCAGTGGTATTCCGTATAGCTTCATCTGGGTATTCCGTACAGATTCACCACAGGTTCAGTACCTGTTTTCGCATTGGCTGGAATCAAGTCCTTGGTCTCACTGCAGTCATTTACAGACATTTGCAGATTTGGGGCTTTTGCAGACATTGGAAAATTTGGGGTTTTCATTTCTTTTCACCTCCTTTAATTGCAATTTCTTGCTAGAAATTGGAGTTTTGGGATTTGTTCTGCAATTTCTTGTTTAGATTGCAGTACATTGGGTCAGATTGCAGGACATTCAGTTACATTTGCAGGACATTGAGTCACATTTGCATACATTGGGTCACATTTGCAAAATTTCAGCTAAATTTGGAGCTTTTCTGAATTTGCCCTCTTTTTGGCCTATTTGCCCTCAATAAATTTGGGGCTTTTGTCAAATTTGCTGTTTTTGCAGTGAACATTGCCTGTCACAGTCACATTTGGGTCAGATCTGCATTTGCCCTTTGATTTGGGTCAGAAATTTGCAGATATTTGCTGTCATTTTTGGGACAGTCAGCTTTTTGCAGTGATAGCCTTGAGGCTTTTGGGTTTTCAGGTCTTTTACAGGTTATCACAGTTGCTATGGCTGGGAACAATCAAGATTTATTTGGAGTTCTTCGTGAAGATGATAAGTTAGATGGCACCAACTATCCGATGTGGTCTTATCTCATGAAACATATTCTTGTTGCAAAGCATTTGTGGAATATTGTTTCTGGGGCTGATCTGAGGCCAGCCAATGCGACAGTGGTTGGTTCTACTACTGCACCTTCTGCAGGTGGTACTCCTCCTGATGCCTCTTCCTCTAGCACTCCTACTGCTGCTCTTCCAACTCAAGAACAGTCTATATGGGATGCAAGAGATGCAAATGCACATTCATGCATTGCTTTATCATGCAACAGAATCATTATTCCACACATCCGGTCTTGCAGGACAGCAAAGGATGATTGGGATAAATTGGCTTCTCTATATCACATTCGCAATGAAGCTCGTGTTGCACATTTGAGAAGGCAATTACAGGAAGTGAATATGAATGAAGGTGAGTCAATGGATGCATATTTGACAAAGGTCAAGGACCTCATGGAACAGCTTGTCAACATTGATGAGGTGGTGCCCAATTCACAGCTTGTCAGTACTACATTGAATGGGCTACCAGATACATATCAAGGGTTTGCTACAACCCTTCGATTAGTGGCCATGGGTAATCCAGACCACTATTCTTTTGATCAGCTAGTTACTTTGCTTTTGCAGGAAGAGCAAAGTAGAGCTAACAGACAAGCCATTATTCCTGATCATGCATTTGCTTCACAGCAGACAGGAAGAGGCAAGGCTTCCAAGCCTATGGGCAAGCCAAAATCTGCGCATAGCAGTTGCAATTCCTCTACACATAGCAGCTGCAATTCCTCCCATGCATCTAAAAATACAGCAGATAAGGGAAAGAAGAAAAGATGCAACTATTGTCGCAAGCCTGGACATGACATTTCAGAATGCAGGAAGCGCATTGCTTCAGAGAAAAAGAAAGCGGGATTGACAGTTAATGCCTCACATGCCATTGAATCCCATGAGCCAGTAGATGCTTCACATGCACATGCTCTTCACGATGATGGGGCATGGGCTGTCCATTGCTCATTTGATCCCTCCAAAGCTGATGCACTCTTTGCTGCTAATGATGCTCAGTCCTGGTACTTTGATAGTGGAGCTTCCAAGCATGTCACATCTTGCAGACAGTTGTTTCATTCTCTAGCTGATGCACCTCGAGGGGGGACTGTTACATGTGCCAATAATGCTTCATATGCTGTAAAAGGAGTTGGAGATGTGCAGCTCACATCCATTTCCAGCCATCTTGTCACTCTGACAAATGTTCTTTTTGTGCCTGGCATTGAAGTCAACTTGATTTCAATTTCAGCAATTGCTACTTCAGGTTTCAGAGTAGTTTTCGATGGCTACAGATGTCTAGTTTATGATCTTCGTGATGACAATGCCATAGTTCTCACTGGCACTTTACAAAAAGGGCTTTATCACCTTGATCATCATCCAGCTGCACTTTCTATTGAAGCATTGGCTATTTCAGATTCACAACTTGCTGAAACTCATCTTTGGCATGAGAGAATGGGCCATCTCAATTATAGAGCTCTTGCAAAGCTACATTCACAGCAGATGGCAAATGATTTACCTCAGACTCACACAGTTTCCAAACATGTGTGTGAGGGTTGTCTTTTGGGTAAGATGCATCGATTTCCTTTTCAAAAGAATTGTCCAAAACTCTCACAAAGGAAATTGCAGCTAGTACACAGTGATGTCTGTGGCCCAATGAGGACAAATGCCATTGGGGGGTATAAGTATTTCATGACTCTCATTGATGATTTCACAAGATATTGCTGGGTATATCCTTTAAAGGCCAAATCTGAAGTTTTCTTATGCTTTCAGAGATGGCTGAATATGGTTGAGAATGAATCAGGATGCAAGCTTGTCACCCTCAACACAGATAGGGGGGATGAGTATATGTCAAAGGAGTTTGATGCATTTCTATCTCACGGGGCATTATTCACTCATGCACTACTCCTTACACTCCTCAGCAAAATCCTGTTTCTGAAAGGAAAAACAGGTCCACAATGGAGATGGCCAGATGCATGCTTAAGGCTAAGTCTTTGCCCAATAAATTTTGGCTTGATGCAGTAATATGTGCCAACTATGTGCTGAATAGATCACCTACACGGGCATTAAAGACTATTACACCTTATGAAGCATGGAAAGGCAAAAAGCCTTCACTTTCACACATGAAAGTTTTTGGGTCTCTTGCATATGTTCATGTACCATCTCAGCTGAGACATAAGCTTGATGACAAGGCAATCAAATGCATATTCATTGGTTACAGCCAGGAGAGCCGAGGGTATCGGTTGTATCAACCAAATACTGGGAAGATTCTTGTCAGTAGAGATGTGATCTTTGCTGAACATTCAGCTTCTCCTCTTGTGGACTGCAAAGCAAAGCCAGATATTGACATGTTTGATGCTTTTGAATCTTGGTTACCTCTACCATCATCAGAAGAGGATTTTGAGCAGCAACATGCGCCTCCTGCAGGCCCTCCACAAAGCAATAATCAGCCTCAACCTCATGCTGATTTGCAGGTTTCTCTTCCGGCACAAAATGATCCCATTACTCATGATGCAGTCATTGAAGAAAGAGCTGTTAATAGACAGCAAAGGCAAGTTCCCAGATGGCTTCTGGATACATTGAGGGACAGCAAACAAGATCAGCCTTTTGCTGCCCGGACAAGATCAGGGAATAGACAGCATGGTCACTTTCTTGAGTTTGCACTCCTTGCTACAGCCTGCAATGAAGAGCCTTTGTGCCATAAAGATGCTTTTGACAGCAAAGAGTGGATGGATGCAATGAAAGCTGAGTTACAATCTATTGCCAAAAATGACACTTGGGAATTAGTAGATCTCCCACCTGGCAAGCATGCCATTGGAACGCGGTGGGTCTACAAATTAAAAAGGAAATCTGATGGCAGCGTAGATCGATACAAAGCCCGTCTTGTTGCAAAAGGGTATGCCCAACAACAAGGCATTGACTTTGAGGAGACATTTGCTCCCACATCCAGGATTACTACCATTCGATGTGTCATTGCCATTGCAGCCCATCATCATTGGCAAGTGCACCAACTTGACATCAAGACTGCTTTTCTTCATGGGGATCTGCAGGAAGAAGTCTATATTACACAACCTCCTGGCTTTGAGGTTGTTAATTCTGAAAATAAGGTATGCCGGCTTAGAAAAGCCCTTTATGGTTTGAAGCAGGCACCCAGGGCATGGTATGCCAAAATTCATGCACACTTACTATCCCTTGGTTTTCAGAATAGTCCCACAGAACCCACTCTTTATTTCCGTGGGAGTGGATCTGATTTTTTAGTGCTGATTTTATATGTGGATGATATGCTCATCACGGGCCCAGATACTCAGCAAATTGCAGCTTTCAAGGGTGATTTGCAGCAGATTTTTGATATGTGAGACATGGGACAGCTCCATTATTATTTGGGCATTCAGTTTGCTCATGTTGAGGGGGGTATCATGATGTCACAGTCCAAGTATATTGGACAGCTCCTTGATCATTTTCAGTTTGAGGATTGCAAGCCAATCTCTACTCCAGTGGACCCTGGCTTCAAATTCTCAGCTCATGATGGGAGCGCACCATGTGATATCACTCTTTATCAGCAGGCTGTTGGATGCCTTATTTATTTATGTCACACCAGACCTAACTTGCAGTATGCAGTATCTCAGCTCAACAGATTCATGCACATGCCCAGTTCATAGCATTGGCAGGCAATGAAGAGAGTCTTCAAAGCAACAGTTGAATGTGTCTGGCTGCGACGTCTATTTGCTGATCTTCATCTGTCTTTGAAGGGTCCTTCTCCAATTCTCACTGATAGTCAGAGTGCCATTGCAGTGGCAAAGAATCCAGTGTTTCATGCTCGCACGAAGCACATTGAGGTTCACTATCACTACGTCAAAGAGAAGTTGCATGCAGGAGAGATCAGTATGATCTTTGTGTCCACACATGACAACGTTGCAGATATTTTCACCAAAGCACTACCACGTGAAAAGTTTGAGGCATTTCGTAGTGCCCTGAACTTATATCCGTTTGGTGATTGATCAGCCTTGTACATGACATTGGCACTGCAGGGGGGTGTTAGAATTATAGATATAATTCAGTAGTGACCACTGTAATTTAATAAGCTAGTTAGGGGCACTTTTCCCTCTTTAAGAGGTTTTTCCTCCTAACCGTAGTTAGTTCACTAACTATGGTTAGTGACTACTAAGGTTTTGTTACTAGGACAAAACCTTATCTCTCACTCTTTGAGTTGTACTCTTTACACTCTTCTATTGCAACTCAGCTCTCAAGCTTTCAGCTCTCCAGCTCACTCTCTCTTGCTCTCTCTCTCTCTCCCCAATCTCTCACATCAGCTTATCGAGAATGCTAGCATGGCATATGCTTTGATGCAGGGGAGGACTTCTGGGTTCAAAGGTGGACAAAAGCAGGAATCTAAGAATGGATCTCGCGGGGATAAGTTTGATAGAAAAGCTAATCGTCAAAAGGATGAACGTAATCTTTTGTCTCCAGAGGAACGACGCGCTTTATATGAAGCTGGCAAATGTTTTATTTGCAAAGAGGAGGGACATCAGTCTAGAGATTGTCCCAACTGTAAGAGGAAGGAGTCGGCTAGTGACACGGAGGCAAGAGTTCCTAATTCCACAACGGATTGTTTACGGGTGGTTTTATATAGCGATGTATACAGGTACTTGTAAAAATAATTTTGTATGGCAGAGTTTGCCACTCTTTTTGGCATCCGATTCTGGATGATGTATACGGTTTGCAGGATGGTGTTTTCCCTGCTACTTTTGGATGCTCCTTTGTCATGAGGTTTCGACAAAATGAGATTGCTACTTTTATCATGAGGTTTTGACAAAAATAAGAATGCTATTTTCATCATGAGGTTTCGGTAAAATACGCATGTTATTCTTGTCATGAGGATTCGACAAGATGGGAATGCTCTTTTTTGTCATGTGGTTTCGACAAAAAGAGAATGGATTCCCCTAGACCTTGGTTCCGGATGTGCAATTTCTGGAAGTGGTCTATGTCATGCATCGTTGGCCGCGATGTACGTGGTGTACTAGTCACAGTGGGTGTACTAGTTGCTTGGTTTGCAATGCTATACGGGTTTGTTATCTGCAGCTCTACAAATCGCATATGCATTGTTGGTGATCTGTTGGCGGCATGGTTGGCTGTCCACTCAGATTTGGATTTGATATCTCAGGTACCTCGGATGTTCATGATGTACCACTAGTGTGGGTCTGAAGAGATGGCCATAGGTGGGTAAAGCATGCATGAACTATCCCTCGGAAGTACAGTCTGCAATGGGTCCTTAGGGATGGCCATACGTGAGGTGGATCGGACATCATCGGGAGCATATTGTTTGTGTATGCATGTATGTGGAATGTTTGCTTGTCTTTTGCCTAACAAACATTGTAGTGTTTCCACTTGGTTTTCTTTGCAAGCAATCGAGGACGTTTGCCTTCTTTCAAGAGGGGGGTATGTCACAAGGACGTGAAATTTTGGGACTTTTGATTTGCGACTCTCGTAATTTACGCATGACTGTCTTCAGCCTCTGGGATGCGAGGGTCCGCCCATAGGGCGGGACTTGGGGAATTAAAATTCCTAGTGGGCCCTTGTAAATAGTGAATGTGCGCCCAGTTACTAGGCAATTAATTCCTAGGGCCAAAGTGTGCAACAGGGGGGCCAAAAGAGTGGTGCACTTAAAAAACTGCTTTTAGGGGCCAAAAGAGTGGTGCAATTAAAAAACACTGCTTTTTGGAGCCTAGGGCTTTAAAAGGCGGAGGGAGCCCTTCTTTTGGATGCAGTTGGCCAAATCAATTCCAGAGGAGCTAGATCATCAGTTTGGAGCTGCCAAAGCTTGCCAAGTGCTGCTAGAGTCAAATCGCTTTTTACCAAGAGGTTCTAGAGCCTGCCAAGGAAATTCGTTTTTACCCAAGGGCTAGTTTCAGGTGATCCAGGACCTGCCAGGGAAATTCGTTTTTACCCAGGGGCCAGTTTCAGGTGATCCAGAGCCTGCCAGGGAAATTCGTTTTTACCCAGGGGCCAATTTCAAGTGATCCAGGGCTTGCTAGGGAAATTTGTTTTTACCCAGAGGGGCCAGTTCCAGGTGATCTAGGGCCTGCTAGAGCAAATCGAAATTGATCCAGGAGCCTGTTGTAGGTGGCGGTTTTTGCCAGGGTGTCTATTCCAGGCCAATCGGTGTCTTTGTTTCTGAGTAGGAGCGCTCTAGCTCCCCTGTGATTTGTGGTGTGTTGCAAATTTGCTTGTCTATTTACTATATATGCTGTATTTGTGTGGATCCTACCACCCTTTACGTTGTTGAGGCTGGTTTCACCCTCCTTTTCATCTTCTAACATCAGAGCACCTGGAGGATCAATGGTCAGGTCCATGATTACACATTCTTATGGATTGCCCGTAGGTCCATAAATACAGATTCTTGTGGATTGCCACTAGATTGATGAACTTTACCTAAGAATTGATCTGACAGAGAGCAGCACCTGTACTTACAAGGAAAAAGTCGGTAGAAGATCTGGGAATTCCAGCGAAATTGAGGCTTTCAAACAGGGGAGGCATGTCCGCTATGAACCTTCCGGATCCACGTCGACACATATAAAGGTTGATTTCGGATGGTCCAGGCCCCTTTTTTCACTACACCCTTTGCCATCTCCGACTTCTCAAAGAGAAAAACAATAAATCCATTTCTCAAACAAAGAATGTTCATCACATTGACGTTCTTTTTCCCCTGAGTATTGTGGATGGTGGCTGTGATGCATATATATAACCCACCTCTGTTCGAGCTCAGCCATAGAGACGTCTCATTCAAAAGACTGGTATGTACGTAAACTTTTGGATACTTAGCTGTGTAATAGTCTCTAATTTGATCAATAGTTTATACATCTTCTGCTTGTTGGATCCCAAGAAAACCATCCTCCATTGTTGGTGCTAAGGGGTGCATATGACTACTTTTGTAAAAATCCATGGATAAAAACGTACAGTGCACGAGAAGAAAGAGCAAGAAGGAGAAGAGGAGGGTGACAGCAAGCAAAGCAGTGACAAAAAGACATAAGAGGAGAGCTCAAGAATAAGAAGAAGAAGCAAGCTTGGGCTTGGCTGTGAGCTCCAGCTTTATGTCACCCAACTTATCATTGACAAGCAAGGCTATGCTGTTGGTAATCATAAGAGACATCTTAGCAGGTAAAACACTGAGCTTCATGGGCTCTCCAAACACCTTTGAAGCCTAGATCTTAGAGTTTCAGTTATCAAAATCCTCACATACAATCTCCTGAAGCTTTCCCTGCCATGCTCACTTTGGACATGCTAGTTCCTCTCATTCCATGCTCCCCTTATCTCCCGCCACAAAATCACTCACCACAAAAATGAAAAGCAAACAGGAAAACCTTACAATTTACCAAGCAATTCACGCAATTCCTTTGCTGTGCAGGCGATTTGTGCAGGTCCTCGTCTCCCTACTAGATACACCTTTCTGCACATTCGTAAAACTGATGTGAAATAACATTTCAAGGATGTATGTGTGGCATGAGCTAAACTTCAATATGAAGCCAATGAGACTGATGGTATTAAGTCACTCACTTAATATTGCTGCTTTGCAAAGCACTCAGTGCATGACTTGCAATATCAGTGGTAAACAAGTCCTCCACAGGTCGCAATAGTATTCTAGCAATATCAATTGCCACATTCCCCTGCAGTCATGGCTTAAATGCTTATGGTCAAAGTGTGAGTGGCAAGGTAAAGTGTGAGTCATCTATCTACATGTGTATGTGCCATGAATTCTGTATACAAAAACACCCTCTTATACTTGAAACCAAACAGCATTTATTGAGGTGTACCAATGAACACTGAACAACTAAAAAATTGAGCAGCATTCCTTAAAATGCTGAACACTCTAACCAATGATAAGTGCTTCCCCCAGAAAATCCACAACCTTGAACTGCTCATGGATTGGCTGCTTGATCAAGGCCGCATATCCGTTGCATAACTTGGATATCCTATACGATGCTTGAATTTCACAAGAAAATACCATGCTACACAACAGATGCTTCTATACATCTACCCCTTTCTGCATTATCATTGATTGATGCACTGTACGGGGATTCAGTTC
This sequence comes from Dipteris shenzhenensis, assembly GCF_047967505.1. Taxonomy (NCBI): domain Eukaryota; kingdom Viridiplantae; phylum Streptophyta; class Polypodiopsida; order Gleicheniales; family Dipteridaceae; genus Dipteris; species Dipteris shenzhenensis. Next base: position 47,472,828 of record NC_141597.1, read on the forward strand.
AAAGGATAATCCAAACACTTGACCTTCCTTGTGAAACCATCAACACAATCAATCTACGAAGCTTTTGCCAAACATAGGGAGAAGAAGTATGAACAGCTATGAAATAACTGTAAATTACAAAAGGCTTCAGTCCTAGCAAAGTTGCTGCAAAGTAACACTGAAGAAAGCATGGGCTAATTAAAAACCGTATATCTCCCAATTTAGACCTTTTGATTGCTACACATAGGCAGTTATTGCATAAGATCATTGAAACATACGCACAATGCAGGCCGATATATTTAGTATCCCATACTGTCATGCATCATTCTTACTGGCAAAAAAAACCAACTTGAGAGTTTATTGACAATGTAATGATAAAGATGACATAATCCAATCAAAGAGATGTTTAAGTATCAATATCACGTATATTCAGCATGTTACTCAGAAAAAGAACTGCCGTACGAATTGATATGTGTTAGAAAAGGCTGTAGAACTCTTCCAGCAATCCCCACCTGGAATAACTCAGCATATCTAAGGTGCTTCAGCATGTCTGCAATCCCTTTCTTACTATTGCGTACGGAACGTCCCGTATGTTCCGTACTGTTCGATCCATATGGCATTGCAGGGCTGATTTACGGGAGAGGCAGGACTGTTGGTGTGGAAGCCCAAGACTGAATGGGAGGAATGGAGGGCTGATGCCCCTTATATAGGGTCTGGTTATTGCCGCTGAGTCAGCCATTGAAAGATCAGGCCACTCAGTTGACCGACCAACCGACCTGGTCAAGCCAACTGGCCTGATGTCACATGCATCATGCATGAGGGGCTGCCACGTGGCCCCCCATTAAAGCTCTAACCCACCCAAACCAATGAAACATTGGTTTGCCCCTCACATTAAAATCCTAACCCTCTAAACTAGTGAAACATTGGTTTCTCTTGGGCCTAACATTTAGACCCCTCAACCCCTAGCATTTGGGCCTAGTAGGTGCACTGAAAATTGGACTAGGGACTTCTAGGAAGTGGGTGCTTTCTCTAGGCCAGTCCCCTTGGCCAAAGTGACCACGGAAGTAGCCACGGGGTTAGCTACACATGAAATTCACATCCCCGACCGTGACATGCCCTTGTTTTGTGTGCCCCTTTGGGGCAGCTTTTGAGGCAGGAGAGTCGGCTAGGGAGGGGCTGATTGGGTCGGCCAGATCCCCCTCTCCTGGTGGGTTTTTTGAGCAGGCCTTTGGGCGTATAAAAGATGGCCCTTGGGGCTTCATACCACGTCGCTGGAGCAGCCAATACACAGCAGACAAGAGCAGCAGTTAGGGCTTCCTTGGGCCTATTCCCAGGGGGTGAAGGAGATCTAGAAGAGCTGCAGACTGAGATACCAGGTGCTGCCAACCTAGGCTTGTTTCCAAACAGCAAGGTAGAGGGATCCTTTGGACAGAGAGTGTACATACGCTCAATGGAGCACGCAGGCTCAGAGATCTAGAGGTGCTAGGCATTTAGCATGAGAACCTTTTGGTAATGTATCTCGTCCAGTTTGTGGATGGATGGAAATATAAAGTGTTGCTTCTATATTTGTCTCTGAGCATTGTCTATTTGCTAGTCTGCACATGTACATGATGTTGTGAAGTACACACACTAGATGATCCCATAGTGAACACTTCCGCATGTAATTCTTGGGCTAACTATCAGTCTTCCGCTATAGGATAACCTCTGTGTGAGAGAGGTCCACTTTTCTAATATCAAAGCCCTGACGGAAGTTCTCGGGAACTGGAGTTTGAAGGCAAGGACCTTGTTGAAGGAGGACCTCGATTCATTGCTCGAAGGAGTTAGCTGACGGAGTTTAAAGGATTGTACCCAGATGGGAGGCTCATGTTCAGACAGTTATACGACACTCTAAACCTTTTTTCTATTTCAGTTCATTATGACGGCCAATGATACCAGATCCCATACTTTGATGAGACAGGCAAGTTTCACGGGACCAACTACCCGTTGTGGAAGATAAAGGTCCGAAGCCACTTAGTGTTGAGGGAGTTGTGGGGGATTGCAACGTGGAGACAGCTGATACCTCAGACCACCGTGACTACTCCAACCACATCAGGCCACCGTGACTACTCCACCCACATCAACCTCGGCAACGCTAACAATGCCTGTAGACCTTGTCTTAGTGAGAGCATGGCATATCTGGGATGTGGAAGCCTTGGGTATCATTGTGGGTACGACGGCAAATGCAGTATGCCGCATTTTCAGATGGTAGACACTTCTTACAAGGCCTGGATGACTTTGAGGAATATGTACGAGCTCGACAATGAGGCGAGAAATCTTGGACCTCGAGACAACGCTATTCAGCATGACTATGGATGAAGGGGAATCGGTACAAGACATCACCAAGATGAAGGTGGTGCGACATCAACTGGCGGCAGTTGGTCAAAGGATTAGCTCGACTAGGATGGCAAGGCTATTGCTGGGAATGCTCCCCCAAAGCTATAGTAGTTTTGTGACTATAATGACTGCAGGACACAGGGCGGCGTCTATGAGTTTCAAGGAGCTAGTTCCACTACTGCTATAGTAAGAAGCTTGGGAAAGGAAGTACAATGGTACGAACAAGAATGACAAGGCCCTGATAGCTTAGGACAAGAGCAAAGGCAAGGGCAAGGGTAATCCTCGCAAAGGCAAGGCCAAAACTGAAGACAACGTAGACTTTTTAGATTAAGATAATAAAAAGAAGAGAAAGAAGAAGAAGGGTGCAAGCACAGAGTCACACGAGTTAGCTCATGTGGCAATAGGAGAACTTTTCTTGGTGACTACTCTGACAAAATATGAAGAGGGGAGAGGAGAAGAGTGGAGATGAGAAGAGAGGGCACAGCTAGAGAGCACAAATGACTAACTGTACACTAGATTTAGTTGAAAATGTAGAATATATACGAACCCATTTAGGGTTAGGGTTGGGTTAGGACATCTAACCCTTTCCTTTATAGCACTCTATTGGGTTAGTGCTATGCACATATGATCACATGATGTTGAGCGTGATCGCTCAACGCCTTCCCTCAAGATCAACATCATGAAGTAGGCCTTCCCTCAAGATGATAATTCTGGGGAATCGAAGAAGGACTGAACATTACATTCCATCACACCCCTTTAATAGGAATGTCCTTCCTCTGCGTCAAACCAAGAGCTAGTCGGTGTTTCTCAAAAAGCTCTTTACCGAGTGGTTTGGTAAAGATGTCTACAACATTCTCTTTGCTATCACAATGCTGCAATGTGATGTCACCAAGTAACACTCTTTCTCTGATGAATTGCTCTCTAACATCAATGTGCTTTGTCCTGGAGTGATATACTCTATTCTTGACCAATGCTTGAGCTGATTGATTATCACAGTATGTGTTGGCTTTGACTCATCAAAGTAATCTGTTTCTAACAATAGTCTTCTGCGCCATATAGCCTCACATGCACCTGTAGTGAGTGCTCTATATTATGCTTCAATCGAAGACAAAGAAACAGTTGGCTATTTGTTTGACAACCATGATGTAGCACCTTGACCAAGAAAAAATGCATATCCTTGTGTCGATCTCTTGTCTCATGATCTCCGGCATAGTCACTGTCACAATATCCATGCAATCTTTGATGACTTTCTCTATATTCTATCCCAAACTGTATTGTACCTATGATGTATCTCAAGACTCTTAACCAACCCTATCCACTTGCTAACCGGGGTTATGGTACCCGGGTTAACTTAACCAGATAAGGTAATGTGGCATCTTGATGACCAAGGCCCAAGGGTGTGTGGTCACCCTGGGATAAGGTTCTTGCCACATGTCTTTTTCCAAGGTTGGAGAACCTTGGATTGCAGAAAAGATCTGTGAGTCGATGGAGCTCGGAATAGCGACGGAATCGACGACGGCGAAGGAGATCACTGAGGTCGTCAAGACGGATTAAAGTCGTAGAGCTTGCGTTGGCTGGGACCCGTTTGGCTGGCGCAACTGTTGGCGTTGTAGAAGAGAGCATGGTGTGGTATCTTGGCATAAAAGCTCCTTTTTAATGTCCCTTTCTCAATGATAAATATCTTTGTCACTCAGTTCAAAAGCAGTAGGAAGTGAAGAGATGCGTGAAGTTTATTACCCCCAACTTCATGTCACAGCAGCCTACCCCACCCTGTGCCTGCATCATTGTCTTGCGCTCGTCGATGTAGAGGCCAAACAAGGTAGGTGATAATGGGCATCCTTGTTTGATCCCGATAGTGCTCATGATCTCGTCTGTCCATCCAGATCATGTCCGGACTTTGCCTGAAACTCGCTCATAAAGTGCCATGACAGCCCAAATGATCTCCTCCTGGTCGTAACCCATACCCTGTAGGTGTTGTATGAGACGGGCTCTCGGAACGGTGTCAAATGCCTTGTGAAAGTCCACAAAGCAACAGTAAATCCTCTGCTTCCATGCCCTCGCCTCCTCGATGATAGATCTGAGTGTGAAAATGTGGTCCATGGTCCCACGATCCCGCCTGAAACCGGCTTGTTCCGTTGCTCTGAGTCCTCCACACTCCGCAAATCTGCTGACCTCAGAATCAAGTACTAATGCATAAATCTTGGACATGACATGTCCAATCATGATGGTCCTGTAGTTCTCTAGGTTCAAGGGATCTCCTGCCTTGTGGATGGGTGAGATAGTGTTGATGGTCCAAGTGTGTGGAAACCCCAAGCAAACGGCTTCATTAAATAGCTTGGCTAAGATTGAGGCTAGGAGGTTAATCCCATATGCAATGAACTCAGTGCATAGTCCCTCATGATCCTTCGCTCGGCCATTATGAAGTTTCATTACGGCATCCTTTACCCCCCCCCCCCCTTAGTGAAGAGGGTGCAAGATGTGGAGCATGGCATATGTGATAGGTTAGGGACTGGCTGATTTGGGATATCATAGAGCATGCATGCATAATCAGACCACACCGGAGTGTCAGTGAGTGGTGGGGGGGAACCGTCTCTCTAGAAATCTCTGCCAGAAGTCCTTAGAGTTGTTACTGAACACAATGTTCAGTAGCTCCTCCTCGTTCCGACGCACGAAGTCAAGTTTCTTCCTGCGTACCAGACGGCGGTACTCGCGTAGCGTCTCTGGTTTGCCCGAAAGGCTGTTTTTTGTTTCGAATCTGAGCTGACGGCATAAAGCATTACTATCATCATCGTACCAGCTATTACAGGGTACGGTCCCAGGAGGTGGAGGACGGGTGGTGTGGGAAAAGGTGTAAAGAGCGGCCTCGTGTAGTGAGCGAGTGACTAGGGCAACACGGTCTTCTAGTAAGGGTATAAAGTCAATGTACGCGAGAAGTATGTATAGACGGCCAGAGTAAGTAGGTGAATGATCGCGATCAAAGCGTATATCATGGTAAGTGGAGTAAGAGCTCAGCGGGGTAGAAAGTGCTGTGCGGTGGGGGATAGAAATGCTAAAGAAAAGATAGGTATGGTCAGCCCCTAGAGGGAGAGGTGCTACAGTAAAGTCAGTGATGCGAGATGTGAAGGCGGGGATCCCATGATGTAGTCCACAACACTGAAGCCTCCCCCATGTGGAAAGCAAGTGAAGCCACCTAATGCGGGCCATCTATCAAGACCATTCCAAATAATGAGATCATGCATCCTACCGAGGTCTAGTAGGGCTTGCCCATAGGAAGTGAGAAATCCTCGTCTGTCAGCCGAAACTCGTAGCATACCTGCCTCCTCAAGGTCAATGTCTTGCAGTAGAGTGGAATCATCCCTGAAGTCGAGGAGTGGTGCCTGACGAGCGCCTGTTCTCGCGTTGAAGTCCCTAGCTAAGAGGACTTCCCCACGGCTAGAGAAGTCAACGATGGACTAATACAAAGCAACAAATGGGGATGTCTCATCCTCCCCTCAAATATCTCTGGCAAAGTGGGAGGTCTCGGGGAGGAAGTAGCAAACTGCGATTAACAAATGTCGGCTATCCATGTGTCAGATCCAAATCCAGAGAAACCTGGATTGTGGATCTCTCTGCTCCACTGAGATGGTCCCCAAAAGTGTGGATCTATAAAGGACTGCGACTCCTCCTGATCCTCAAACCCCTCTTGTATCCCTCGTCTCATCTCTCTAGGCAGACTCCCATATATACCCGTTGACTGCTGGTAGTGGGCGCTCTGGACTCCGATGTGTCTCTGTGTAAAAGACTATGTCGTGACCTGTATAGGATTCCGAGAAGTTTCCTGGTTCTGACCATAAGATACCATTACAGTTCCATATGGTACAGGATAGGATCTCGGATGTCTGGGTCTCATAGACCCCGTCCCCCTATGCGGGAGGAGAGGTGGGTGCCCGACGGGGACCTGTAAGGAGTCGTCCATCTCGTACTACTGCCCACTTCTCCTCTTTGCAGGCCTGATCCCACTGCTGCAGCAGGAAACGGCTCTCCTCAACCTCTAGTGGAGTGAGGTTCTCGTCCATGGAGATCGCTCGCTAGTCTCGCAAGACTGACCTACGACATAAAGCAGAAAGCCATGCCTGGGCGTCATGGAACCGGAATAATAAGGGGCTGCTCTTGGTTGGGGTCCCTCCCAACCCGCCATGCTCTCAATCCTGTGCTCAGTCGCCCCTAGGGTAGTGGTCACGAAGGCATGCGCATCTGCCATCGGGGTAGCCTCAGTGTGGGGAATCCCACGTACTCTGATGTTGAGAGCCTTGCTGGCTCTCTGTTGCTGCTCCAAGAGGGTAGCCGAAATGGCTACCCTTGCAAGTTCCTGTTTGGCTACGTCGACCCATCTGGACGTCTCCTCGATGGCAGATTGCATGCTCGCAATCTGTGCCTCCACAATTGGGGTGCTCCCTGGGACTGTACGTACAGCAGTGACCTCCTTTCGGAGCTATGAGATCTCCTGTCTGAGCCCCTAAATAAGATCAGCCTGGACTCAGATAGCCTGAGACTGCTCCTGTATGAGTCGTGCCTGCTCCTGGGTGAAACATGTCTACTTCTGTGCGAAGCGTGATAACTCCCTCTCGCTTTCTCGGATGCTCTGGACCTCCATCAGCAAATACTCCCAAGCCTCTGATGGATCAACTCGTCCGTGCTCTAACTAAAACTGATAGGAATGTGACCTGAAGGTGTGAGCAAGAGACTGGAGACTGGGTGATGACTGGGTAAGATGGATGCGGTATGGGGATGATGAGGCGATCCCAGCAGGGTGAGGGAGTGTGGGCTGACTGAGAGGCAAAGAAGAGAGAAAGGTCGAGTAGTGCGGAACAGTGTATGACCCCTCCAAAGTAGGTGTGATAATCGGAGAGAGAACTGTAGCGGGAGAAGAAGGGAGAGATGCTATCCATGACAACCCCTCTATCCTAGGGGAGGATGGGACAATCGATGTCATGGGTAGGGGTATATCAGAGCCAATAGCTGTAACAGTAGAGGCTGTGGGCGGAAGTGGAGCTGGAACTGGAACTAGAGCTGACACTGAGGCTGAAGTTGAGGCTGAGTATGAGGATGTAGCTAATGTGGCTAGGACCGAAGCTGAGACTGAAGCTGATGCTGAGGCTATGGCTGAAGCTAAGGCGGAAGTGGGCCCCGCCTTTGCTTTGATGTCCACTCCAAGTCCACTATGGTTGTATCGTGTGTTCACATCTTCGAGTTTCAGCTGTGTTTGTTTTTTCTTGGTGGCTTTATCTGTATCCTTGCCACCTTTTTCCATTTCGTTTGATTGACCCGTGTTTGGTGCATGTCTTAGTGCAGGAGCGGGAGCGGGAGCATGAGCATGAGCTCCCTCCCCATGATGGGAGGTACCCCCAGGGGGATTGAAAAGAGGCTGAGGGGTGGCGGGGGGGCTAGTAGGGAAGGGGGGGTAACTGGAGAGCAGGCGGGGGTGGCTTAGGGGTAGAGGGAGTAGCGGGAGTAGCTGAGGGGTCACGAGGGGAGGATGGCGGGGAGTTGAAGGGTGGCGGGTGGCTGGAGTGGAGGCGGCGGAGTAGAAGGGGAGGGGGGGTGCAGCAGAGGGAGCTGCAGCAGGCGAGAGGGAGCTGCAGCAGGCGGGGGGAGCAACAACACATGGCTGGAGTGGAGTGGGGGGAGCTGCAGCAAACAGGAGGCGAGGCAGCAAGGAGCTGCAACCGGCAGGGGAGCAGAAGCAGGCGAAGCAGGAGGGGCGGAGCAAGAAGGGAGGAGGCAGAGTAGGAGAGGTAGGAGAGGCGGGACAAGAGGGGCAGCAGAGGCGGAGCAGGAGGGGAGGAGGCGGCGCTGCAGGAGGCGGGGGGAGCTGCAGGGGCGGAGCAGGAGGGGAGGAGGCTGAGCGGAGCGGCTAGGGAAGGGGGGAGGCTAGGTGGGCGGCGAGGCTAGGGGAATGGAGAGGCTAGGGGAGCGGCGAGGCTAGGAGAGCGCAGCGGAGAGACTAGGGAAGTGGCGAGGCTAGGGAGCTACAGCAGAGGGGTAGAGCAGGAGGCTAGGAGAGGACGGAGCAGAGCTGCACGAGCTGCAACAGCGGGCGGAGAGGAGGGGGCGGAGCCACAGGAGAGGAGAAGGCAGCCTTGAGAGAGAGGGCACAGCTAGAGAGCACACCACAAATGACTAACTGTACACTAGATTTAGTTGAAAATGTAGAATATATACAAGTCCATTTAGGGTTAGGGTTAGGGCATCTAACCCTTTCCTTTATAGCACTCTATTGGGTTAGTGCTATGCACATATGATCACATGATGTTGAGCGTGATCTCTCAACACACTCTGTGTGCTGCTGAGATCAAATACATGGACCCCAGAGTTACTATCAGGATATTGACGAATAGTCAGAAGAAAAGTCAAGATCCTTTGTGAAGGTGATGGACAGTGCCAAGTGCCTGGAATCATCTGGGTGCTTGGCTGGTGTTGCTGAAGCAGAGAGGGATTCTTTGACAAGACTTAAAGACTCAGAGTCAGATGGTGAATGCGACTTAGAAAGAGACAATAACACAAGACCACAGTTGGAGCTTGGTGGTCCAGGTAAACTCGACTTGTGCCTGGGATATGATGTCTCAAGTATGGTGTTTGGTTGCAAACCAAGGACGGGTTGAAACAAACCCTGAAAGCGGAGGACGTCAGGCTGTTCACCCATCATGAGGGGGACAAGTGGAGGATGCTGATACCTACAGAGTTCGAGTTCAGAGGCAGGTTTGTGACTGATGGTAGTAGTGCCATCAGGTGCTGCCAAAGATGAACCTGTGTACCAGACTGATGTGCGAAATTGGAACTGGACCTGGCAGAGCAGGAGCCACTGGTTGAAACGCCAGAGGAGGACTATTTCAACATCGGACCTTTCCAAAGGGCTACGACAAGGGAGGTACTGGAGTATCGTCATCAACGTATTGGTGTTGGGCCATTGTGGGTCGGTGAGAGGGGGTGTTGCAATATGAATGGTCACCTCGAGGCCCCAAATGAGGTGTGCATCGGGGGCGTGGATGAGAGAGAGAAGAAAAGTATGGGGCTGCCACATGGGCAGCACATGGGCTGCCATGTGGGCAACAAGCCAAAGAGAGAACCTAGTAGATGGAAGACACCATGGAGGACAGCAAGATCTTGGAAAGGCCACATGGCTGTCTGGGATTGGCTCGAAGCAGATCTGCGCATGAAAACAAGGCTGGAACAGAAGCGATGAGCTGGCAGATGACATCAGCAGGGCACGGTTCTGTATGGAGCAGTGCCACGTGGCGAAACCGGCCTGTTTCAGGAAGAGGCTATGGTGGGGGCAGGTCAACCTGTTTAGACAGACTGGTTGGGCTGGGTATAGCTAGCCAACCAGGCCTATTTATAGGCTGAGTACAAGGCTGGGCCCTGCATGGAAGTGTGGGCCAAAGGCCCTTGCTTTGTGTGACCCTTTGGGGCGGTTCTTGAGGCAGGAGAGTCGGTCAGGGAGGGGCTGATTGGGTCGTCCAGATCCCCCTCTCCTGCTCGGTTTTTTGAGCAGGCCCTTGGGGCTTCATACCACATAACCTGGCGCAGCCAATACAAAGCAGATAGGAGCAGCACTTAGGGCTTCCTTAGGCCTATTCCTAGAGGGTGAAGGAGACCTAGAAGAGCTACAGACTAAGCTAGTAGGTGCTGCCCACCTAGGCTTGTTTCCAGACAGCAAGGTGGAGGGATCCTTTGGACAGAGAGTCTACATACGCTCAGTGGAGCACACGGACTCAGAGGTCTAGAGGTGCTAGGCATTGAACCTTTTGGTATTGTATCTTGTCCAGCTTGTGGACGGACGGAAATATAAAGTGTTGCTTCTATATTTCTCTCTCAACATTGTTATTTGCTAGTCTGCACACGTACATGAATGTTGTGAAGTACACACACTAGATAAAGCATTGATTCCATAGTGAAGACTTCCGCCTGTAATCCCCTCGGTGTGAGAGACGTCCACTTTTCTAACACAATGGGAGCAGTATTGACCTTACTAGAGTTTGCTTATAACAATACTATGCATACTTCCACTGGGAAAGATCCCTTTGCAATAGTGGAAGGAGGGAGGAAAGCCCCACCTATCTTGCATACTAACGATAAAATTTTTAGGCCATCCTATGGGCTATCCATAGATGCCACTTATTCCCTGGTATGTGCCTTGTAGGCCTAGTTATAGTCAGTCAGGACTATTGGTACAGTTAGTTCATGTACCATCTAGGTCAGTTAGGACACTTAGTCCAATTAGGGCAGTTAGCCCTAGGGTTTTGTTATGTTGGCTCTCCCTTGAGCCTCCTCACTTGTACTTGCAGCATTTTCAATACAGCAGCTCGTTTTTGGCCTTCTATCACTCTTTTTCTAAGTTTCCATTGTCTGCCATAGCCAACAATGGTATCAGAGTAGGTTAGGGTTCAACCCTCCAGCCATTGCCAGCCTCCCCGAGCTTTGTACTCATCTTTGGAGCTGTTTGGTAGTCTTCTGGAGCTGTACGGAAGCTTTTTGTCACACGTGTGGGCATTAAATGCTGTTTCGTACAGTTCTTTCGCCAAAAATCACTTCTTTCAGGCTGCTGTTGCATTTTTCGACTGCCACAAGTGATCTGTCAACATTTGGCTTTCCATTTTCAGTGCATTTGAGCCTTCAACTTTCACACGTGTGGTGTACAGACTGCTGTCAGTGTACAGTTTGCTGCTAGTGTCATTAACTGCAATACAGATTGTAGACATGCTTCTTTACTGCAGTACGGACGAGTGACATGCGCATTTATACCGGTACGGACGCTAACAGGTGCCTTGAACATTGTACGGACTGTGTACTGTGCTTTAAGGCTGTGTACGGAAACTGGCAGATGCAGTTAAGGCTGTACGGAGGCATTTAAGGCTCCGCACGGAGCTGTACTGACTGACAGCAGCAGTCACTGCTGCATTTACTGCAGTACGGCATCCGTACAAAGCTGTACGGTGGCATTTTCTGCATCTCATTTCATGCGTGTGGTCCATACCGACCTGTACAGAATTGCAACAGGCTTTTCCAGCATTTCAGTTCACCTCGGGGCTCGTGCCAGCTGTACAGACAGTTTTTGACAGTTTTTTGCTGCATTTATTATTCTGTTGTTGCAGTACGGACAGCCGTACAATGCTGAACAGTTTGCCTTGTGAAACATGTCTTCATTTTCAGCCTTTGGGATTGCTATACATTTGCAGTTGAAAGCCTTGAGGCTTGTGCAGTCACTTGCATTCCCTTTGTTAGTTGTAGTATTTGCTCTCCATTTGCATCAATTGGCTAGCCACAAGGATGATCTTTTTGGTATGCTTGGGGCTGATGACAAGCTTGATGGCACCAATCATCCCATGTGGTCATACATGATGGGACATGTTTTGGTTGCCAAGAATCTATGGCATATTGTTTCAGGTTCTGAGGTCAGGCCTACACGCACTACCACTTCTGGTACTGCACCTATTGCCTCTGGTTCTTCTTCAGGTGATGGGTCTTCATGTGATGGTTCTAATGTTACTTCCACAACACCTGCACCTCCTGCTACAGGTGTTTTGCCTCCTACACATGAGCAGATTCAGTGGGATGGTCGTGATATTGCTCTTGCAATGAAACGGGTTATTATCCCTCATATCCGGTCTTCCAAGACAGCTAAGCAAGCATGGGATCAGCTTGCAGCTTTGTATCAGGCGTGGAATGAGGCGAGGGTTGCCTATCTTCGCAAGCAGTTGAAAGATTTGAAGCTTGAAGAGGGTGGTAACATGGATGCCTATCTCACTAATGTTAAGGATTTGAAAGAGCAGTTGGCCAACATTGATGAGATTATGCCTGATTCTCAACTTGTTTCTAATACCCTTGATGGGTTGCCTGATTCATATCAAGGCTTTGCTACTACATTGACATTTGTTGCAGGGGTGATGCCAATCACTTCTCATTTGACCAGCTGGTTGCTCCTCTTCTTCAGGAGGAGCAAAGTCGTGCGAATCGCAATGCTTCTATGGCTAGTGATCAAGCATTTGCTGCCCATCACAAACACAAAGGTAAAGGCAAGGCTTCAGCTGGAAAACCTTCTCATTCCCATGCTGATCATTCACATGGTGTCTCTTCTTCAGGGGATAACAAAAAGAAGAAGAGATGTAATTATTGCAGGAAACCTGGGCATGATATTTCTGAATGCAGGAAGCGCATGGCAATCTGAAAAGAAGAAGAAAGAGTTTGGTCTTGCAGTATCTGGTTCTTCTAGTGCAGAAGATCGACATGAGTCCACTAATTTTGCACAAGACCAGCATTGGGCTTTCTTGGTTACATGTCAGTATAATCCTGATGTTCATGATGCTTGTATGGTAGTTTCAGATGTTCATGATGCCTGGTTCTTTGATAGTGGTGCTAGCAAGCACATCACTTCTAGCTGGAAGTTATCCAGCTCATTAGAGCATACAGGGGGACAGTGTCACATGTGCCAATAATACATCATATACCGTGAAAGGTATTGAGCAAGTTCCTCTGTTACTCTAGAGCATGTGCTTTATGTTCCAGGCATTCGTAAGAACCTTATTTCTATTTCAGCCAATGCTACATGTGGCTTTCAAGTTCTTTTTTATGGTGTTAGGTGTGCAGCATGGTTGACACGTACAATCACGTTCGATACGTACCGTTCGATATTAGTGCGGTACTAAACGAACTAAAAAATATTAGGTGTACGTTCGATACCCAAAAAAAAGACAGAGATTTTAGAGTTTTGGAATAGGTACTTGTACAAGCTTTAAAACTTGTACAAACATGTTATATAGGTGCTTGATGGAGATAAAGAGGGAGAGAGATGAAGATGCTTGATGCAGCTTGAGCCTCGTCACTTGTTGGAGATGGAGACGGGATAGTAGAGACTCGAAGTCGAAGGTAGATGCATAAAGTGAGATCATAGTGAGAGGAGAGGGGGTATATATGGAGCCTTGCCATCTAGGAGGCCCAAAATCAGTTTGGCAGAACCACCACCAATAACAAAACCAGCCATCCAAAACAAACAAACGCACCCATTATTTTACAATAATTATTTTTTATTTTTTTTTAAACGTACGTGTCGTATGGAACAGTACGGAACATACGGGACGCTCCGTGCGTCGAACGAGGGAAACCATGGTGTTCAATGTATAATGCTACACATGCCTTTACCATAGTCTTGACTGGCACATTGACTAGAGGTCTTTATAGACTTGATGCGTATGACAGAGTTTGGATGATGATGCTGCACTTGCGATGCACATGCTTTTGCTCTTGATTCTACCATGGCAGATACTCATCTGTGGCATGAGAGGTTGGGACACCTCAATTTTGGAGCCCTGGTGAAGTTATATAAGGAGGATATGGTTGTTGATCAAGCCAAACTGCATATGCCTACAAAACATGTTTGTGAACCATGCTTACTTGGTAAGATGCACCGTGCCACATTTCCCAAGGATGGGAGAGTTGGTGCTTCACCTAAGCTTTATCTGGTTCATAGTGATGTTTGTGGACCCATGAGGGTTGCAGCCCTTGGGGGGTTCTACTATTTTGTCACTTTTATTGATGACTTCATCAGGTACACCTGGATTTTCACATTGAAATCCAAATCTGAAGTTTCTTCATGCTTCAAGCACTTTATTGCCTTGGCTGGTGGGCTGCATAGTGCTCACCTTAATACAGACAAGGAGGGTGAATACATGTCGAAAAAGTTTGCGGTTTTTTTGGCTTCCCGTGGCATCAATCATCGATGCACGGTGCCTTATACTTCTCAACAAAATCCCATGGCTGAGCGGAAGAATAGATTAGTGACGGAAATGGCCAGACGCATGTTGAAAGGCAAACATTTGCCTAATAAGTTGTGGTTGGATGTGGTCATGTGTGCAAATTACATCTTGAATAGATGTCCTACAAAGGCATTGCAAACTATCACACCTTATGAGACTTGGACGGGTCGCAAGCCTCACATTTCCCACATGAGGACTTTCGGATTCTTAGCTTATGCTCATGCGCCTTCACAGACACGCACTGAGTTGGATGATAAAGCTGTAAAAACAAGGGCTATAAGTTATATCAGCCCCGCACGGGCAAGTGTTTTGTCAGTCAAGATGTTGTGTTTGATGAATCTTCCACTATGCCTTTGCTGGACTGTCAAAAACAGCCCGTTGTTGATGCCCCTGACATATTTGACAGCTTGATGCCTTCGTTTCCATGTAGTACCTTATGTTTAGGAAAAGGGTAGGAGAGGAAGATCATGGGCTGGATCTTCAACAAAGACTTGTGAGGGGCTGCACAAGGACAAGAGGAAGTCAATCCTTTTTAGAATTCAGCTGAGTATTGAACTCTTGCTGTATATTCTATTTCAGTAATGAAGTACAAGTTATGAATGAATTTTCAAGTACAACTAGAGCCCTTATATAGGTATGGCCCAGGGTAGTACAAAGCAATATTGCTTATGGGATTACCTCCTAGGATGCCACGTGGCAACTTATGGTATCCCCTAAAAAAAAGGAAAAAACACTTACAAGCCAATAAAGGCCTTTCTACTAACTTTAGCCTAAGTTTAGCCTAAGTAAAAAGTAACCCTTTGTTGCAGAATGAAAACCGCGAGAGTAAGCTCAAATGTGGGAGTACATCATGCAATGCATGAGGGAAATACAGCTCAAAGTGAGCTAATAAAGAACCAAGGCGGAGGCTGAAAATGCCATCTCAACCCTGAAGGAAACTCAGAGAAGAAAGGAGATCCCCTCCAAACTCTGAAAAAAACAACTCTCCTGGCAGTGGCTGCTCTAGAGGATCCCTGCATGCTCGCCCAAATGGCCATCAGAGTGTGTACTGTGTTAGTCCAAATACTGGCGATAGTCTGGGAAGGGTGAACCTGGATACCCTTCATCGCCTCTCTACACCTGGCTCTCCAAATATGCCAAGCTGCAATGCTAGCCAAAATCTCCAAAGACATGTCTACTGAGGCATGAGCAGCTCTGAAAGGAGTGGGGGGAACATCCTGAAGGGAACAAGACTCCACTGAGTGTCGCCGTACAATGAAAGTTGGATCTGGATCATGTCCCTCGAAAAACACCTGTGAGCCAGTAAGAGATAACCAAGCCACTGAACCCCAGGTCATATAGAAAGGTGATGTATGAAAGATGCTGAAAATCCTAGCAACACCTTTCTAGATCGTCCTTGCCTGTCTGCACTCCCAAAGGCAAGGCTGTACTGACTCAACTGCCATGTGACAATGAGAACAAGTAGGATCAGCCCCAAACCTAGATCTCCACAGGTTCACTGCAATCCCTCCATGAATAGAAAGCCAAAAGAAAAGAGTGATCTTTCCATTCCTGAGGATTTCTAGAGCCTACGCCAAAAGTTCTTCTGCACAGCTGCGAAAATCTGAAAACTATCCCAATGTGGCGCTTTGGAGGGCCTCCAACCTCTACTGCTGAGTTGAAACCTCCGGGCATTTCTAACTGTGTAGTGAAAGAAGGGAAAGCTCTTCTCTCGGTGCACCTCATTAATCCATTCCCACTCCCCTAGGTCCCACTGCAAGAACCTAATAGGGGAACCACCACACAGCTAGAGTCTCCAAGACATGCACGTGCGACATCAATACCACTCCGTTCCTCCCTAAATTTCAAAAACCCATGATTCACTATTAGGGAGGGTGCCTCCTTGCTTGCCATGTGGCACCATTTGCTCACCACGCTCTCCCAGTCACCTCCACTCTAGCTTCTCTTGCCACATGGCAACTCTTCCTTAAGAAATAGACCAGAAAGCTATGACCTCATGCATAATCTTTCCTATTATGCTAAAGACATTTCATCTCATGAAGAAGATGCAGGTATACTCTTGATATGTATACTCTTCATGAATACTCTAAAACCTCATCATCACCTTAAACTCTCTTGTTTTTCTCTTGGCACAATGGTATTTAAGCTCGTCTCTTCCCGTCTCCACTTTCTCTTCCCCTGTACCATAAAATAGTGGTTGTGCCTTAACTGAACCTCCCTATCTCAGGAAAGAGAATCTAAAGCTTTGATAACAATGTAGTAGGTAGAAAGCCTAACTCACTCTCTGTCGTTGGGTGTATTGAGTTGGATCAATGCTTGATGATCCCATGAGGGTCCTGCCTTGTGGCCTGACGTTTAAAATTTCTTCTTCTTCTTCTTCTACTCCAATAACTGAAGTAATATGAAATATGCACTGAAACACATGTCGAAGTGTGAGACTCTGAGGGAGGAATATAAAAGGATCCTCCAAAGAGGGAAAATAATCAACTGAATATCTATCTGCCCAATAGGGCTCAATACAATGAAAAAATAAGAATTGTATGAAGGGCATAAACCCTCACTACAAATGGAAACTGTAGTGTATAGAGGGGAAACCTTCACTGAAGGGCTGGAACTGAGGGCTGTTGTAATGCAGTCCCTATCTGCTGCTATAGCGGACTGAACCGGGTTGAGGACTAACTGAGGAGGACATAGAAGAGGCTGCTGGACTGCTGCAGACTCGCCTGCGCTGATCCTGACCTTTAGAACTGTTGTTGGCTGAAGGCTAGGTCCTTGTAGGTGGATGAGAAATGAGGGCCAAGGGGCTGCCCTTCATAGGCCCTTGGGCCCTAACTTGTTCTTTTCAAGAAAAGTACTTCATCAAGTATGAATTAAAACCGCAGAGCAAGCTCAAGTGTGGGAGTACATCATGTCAAGCATGAGGAAAAACAGCTCAGAATGAGCAAACAAAAATCCCAGGTGGCGGCTGAAAATGCCACCTCATCCCTGAAGGAGAGTTAAAGAAGAAAGGACAATCCTTCCAGACTCTGAGAAAAGCAACCCTCCTAGCAATAGCAGTCCTGGAGGTTCTCTATATGTTCACCCAAATGGCCATCAAAGTGTGTATAGTATCTGCCCAGATACTAGCCATAGTTTGAGAAGGGTCAACCTGGGAGTCCTCCAAAGCCTCTGTACATCTGGCTCTCCAAATATGCCATGCTCTGATACTAGCCAGAATCTCCCAAGAAGTGTCTACAAAAGCATGGGGAGCTCTGAATGGAGTAAACGGAACATCCCGGAGGGAGCATGACTCCACAAGATGTCATCGAACAAAGAAAGTTGTGTCCGTGTCATGTGCCTCGAAGAAAGCCTATGGACCAGTGAGTGACAACCAAGCAACTAATCCTCAGGTCATGAAGAAGGGTGCTCTATGAAAAGTGCAAAGTATCCTAGCAACACCCTTCCAAACCATCCTTGCCTGAGTGCACTCCCAAAGGCAGTGATGTACTGACTCAACTGCTGAGTGGCATCGAGGACATGTAGGGTCAACCCCGAACCTGGATCTCCACAGGTTCACTACAATCCCTCTGAATAGTAAGCCAGATGAATAACGTGACTTTCCTATTCCTGAGGGATTTCTAAAATCTCCTCTAAGAGTTTTTCTGCGTCCCTGCAGAAATCTGAAAAGTATCCCAATAAGGAGCTCTAGAGGGCCTCCAGCCGCTACAACTGAGCTGGAATCTCTTGGCATTTCTCACCGTGTAACGAAAGAAGGGGATGCTCTTCTCTCGGTGCCCTACAACTATCCACTCCCATTCCCCTGGATCCCACTGCAAGGATCTAATAGGGGAACCTCCATACAACCAAAGCCTCCAAGATCCAATAGCCAAGAGAACAGGGCCTCTACCCATCTCCATGTATCCTGCAATCCTGATAGGCTGAAAAGGAGCCTCCAAAAGAATGTCCTCTGAAGATATGTGGAGTCTGCCTCCTGCATGAACTTGAAAAACAAGGGTATCATCATGTGCATCCCGCAAGGCTATAACCTGCAGAGGGATACTTGTCCTCGAAAAAGCCCCCAACTAGGTGGACTCAGAAATAGGCAAATGGTATGTATCCATCCATCCATCTAGGGCTGTCCATCCAATCTCCTCCCTGAGAAGGTGTGCATGTCTATATACTGCGTAAGAAAAAAACCTTCCAAGGCTCCTGACCAGGCATCAAATCTCTGACCACCATCTTGCAGAGCAAGGCTCTACACTGCAAGTTTGGATCAATAATATTGAGGCCCCCTTCCTCAGTGGGTAGAATAAGAGTCTCCCAAGCCACACTGGCTATCACATCTAAAGTGCCGTCTAATCCACTCCACAAAAAATTATTGATAGGTCTCTTGAGCTGAGTGATATTGCTTGTAGATCGGCACCAACAAGAGCAAACAAACTAGGCTATAGCCAACAATACCTGGTTTACTACCACCACTCTAGATGCAACGTCAAGTTTGGCCAAACTCCAAAATAGAAGTTTCCTCCTGATGCGCTCCAACACGGGAGTGAACTGCTATGCTGGAGAAATGCTCACCCCAACTTGGCATCCAAGATACCTGATGGAAACACCCCTCTAAATCCAAGTGACACCAATATCAGCACCCCAATCTGGAGTGTCCTCATCACTAATCCAAAAACCATTGGATTTGTTCCAGTTAATGTGAGCCCCTACTACAATGCAAAATAAATCCAAGGCTGTCATGAAAGAGGTGAGTGTCTGTGGAGTGGTATCCACAAAAATAGCCGTGTCATCTGCCAGCTCACTGTCCAGCAACTCCTCTTCCTGTCTCAACGGAAGTCTCAGCCCGAAGTCTCAGCCCACAAATATCAGCTTGAGCTCTAATATAGAGGCTCATAGCTTCAGCCACAAATAAGAATAGAAAGGGGGCTAGAGGGCATCCCTATCGGACTGATCAGGATATTTGAAACGTGTCTCCCCTGACTCCACCAATGAAACGTGTCTCCCCTGACTCCACTAATGAGTACCTGGCTATGGGCTGACCTATAAAGAGCAAAAACCCCTCTAATCCACAAATCTGAAAATCCAAAGTGAAGAAGGGTTCCCTCTAGAAAACCCCAATCTACCCTGTCATATGCTTTTTCAAAATCCAGGAGTAGAATTGCCAGTCTATGGCCCTCATGCATAGCCCACTCAGAAGCCTCCCAAAATGAGAATATGTTATCAAAAATGCTTTTGCCATGGACAAAGCCTGTTTGTGTGTCATGTATAAGATCTGGTAGGATGGGCTACAATCGCAAGCTGATGGCTTTTGCCAAGATCTTATACAAAGTGCCCAGTAAGGTGATCGGTCTCCACTGAGACACTAAAATTCTGCAACCTCCTTTTGGGATAAGATGAATGAGACCCTCTGAGAGTGAGTCCGCCATCTCACCTGAGTCCCAAACGCCCTGCAGGGCTGAGGTGATGTAATCCCCAATCTGATCCCAAAAAATAAAAAAAGAAGAAGGTGTAAGTCCATCTGACCCTAGACAACTATCCTTATGAAGAGCAGTAAGAGCGGTCCTGAACTCTATGTTGGTGAAGCGTGCATCATGTGAGGCTCTCATACCTCTATCCACCAACATACGAATATGCTGCCAAATAACCTGTCTAGCATCATCTCTGGCCTGTGAATCACGATCTGCAGTCAGAAGGGAGGCATAGTAGTCTAAAGCAATCTGTATGACGGCATCTGGATGTGTATGAAGTATCCCGTCTGAGTCAACAAGCTAAGAAACACTCTCTCTATGTCTACACTCTCTCTATGTCTAGGGCTGAGAGTAGAGAAGAACTGCTTGTTGACTCAACCTCCGACCTGCGTCCAAAAAGACTCTCTGGCGTGAAAGGCATACTTTGTTCTCTGATCTAAAAGTGTCCGCTGATGAGCCCTTGCTGTAGCAAGACGCTCTTGAATCCAAGCATCTGTAGGCCGTTTCTGCTCCTCTCTCTGAAGAGCTGCCAGCTGCTGTCGAATGGCAATCTCTCTCTTGCGAATCTCATCTCTCCTAATACTAGTAATAGAATGATAAAAGCTGCTAATGTCAGTGAGGGCTGCAGCCACATCTGACGGGGACGACTACCCACCCTGCAGGTGAGAAACCCAAATCCGTAGCGCTGCCTATGTGAGGCCTTCCTCTGCGTAGAAGGCATCTGGAATCCTGACACTGGCAGAGCGGCCTCTCGCCTGAGGCTTTGAAACCACTAAAACAACCGGAAAATGATCTGAAGTGGACACCCCAGCGTTGATGCATATTGTCCCACCTCTGTCCAGTGCCCAATCATCCACATAAAATTTGTCAATCCGTGCGTGGATAGGCATCCTTACTCTCCTTTTCGACCAAGAAAACAGAAGAGACACTGAATGAGTGTGAAAAGCATCATCATACCAAACATCTCTGCCACCAAACTGAAAAAGGAAGGCGTCCCATGCTGCTCTCTCCAGGGAGTAAATGCCACCTTCCCTACCCCCTCTTTTGCCTGAAGGCATCTCAACCATGTTGAAATCGCCCCCAATAATCCAAGAATTTGCAATATGTGACCAAGAGAGCAACTCCTTCCAAAGGAGGACACGATCCCCTCTCAAGTTGGTAGGCATAAAGGTTAAGGAAGCCAACCTTACGTCCATCAGTCATCAAAATAACCCACTATGCTCTAGAGGGGACTATGACTCCGTGTCCAATGAGCAAGGGGAGCATCGAAGAAGAGATAGAAATGCAAATGCCTCCCCTGGTGCCCAAGGCAGGTGACCAAAAAGTATGGCCAGAAAGAAGCTTACCTGACTTGGCACAATCTCTACCATCCAGCTTATGCTCTTGGAGCATTAGGATATCAATGGGGCCACCTGAAACACTTGGATGGGGCTCGTTACGAATCAGCTGCCTATGGCAGCAATGAGGTATACCACCGAGGCCCTGAACGTTCCCACTAATGATCCTCATCGATGGGAGGAGGAAGCCAAGTGAAAGGCCCTACCTGACCTGGTGGTGGAGAAAATCCTCTCCTATGAAAGAGTCCTCCTATCAAGCGGAGGGAAATCAACTAGTGAAAAAAAACCCACTCCAGCAGAGGGGGAAACCATGTCCAATGGAATCCCAATACCCTACTCCCCCAAGGTAGAGGGTAAAAACTCCTCCTCTGTCTCAAACTCTGCCAAATCTGCCAGTACTGCAAAAGAGTTCCTGTAGAAGGGAACTGGCATAGGAGTGCGAAGAATCCCTGTACCCGAGGGAGAAGGAGAAAAAACCCCTTACCTCTATCAAGAGGTGAAGTGTGACTAACACAGGGAGGGGGCTGATCAGGAACATCAGTGATACGACCTGAAGAAATGGGTTGCCCCTCCTGATGAGCAGGTGGAGGGACTAGGGCAACCACATCTACGCCTGCAGGAATATCACCTGCCTGTAACTAAGAATGGTCCAAGGTGCCTCGTAGAGGTGGCGGAGTATCAGCAACCCTCACAGGCATCCAACGGGGTACTAATCGTACTGTGCACGCTGAAGAAGAGGGTCCACATCTAGGGGCTGGTTCCGAAGGTCCTAGGCAAGAAGGGGGGCTCTAGTAGCGCGTGTAGACGTAGGAGGAGAAGGCGGAATAAACCGTTTGGGCTTTTTCTTCTTCCTTGGGCAAACCCTGGCGAAGTGCCCAAGGGTCCTGCAAATCCTGCATTGATCCTGTCTCCTAGCAACCTCGACTCTCTGTTGAAAAAAGGAACCATCTGGTCGTTGAAGCATAATGTGATCATCTGTAATATCAGGGTCAAAGATGATGACCCTGACTCGTGGCACCCCGTCCGATCTGACAGCCTCTGCCGTTGAAGAGGGCATGCCGGGGGGGGGGGGGGGATCTCTGTGACCAACCCAAAAGTAGCTCCTATGGACGGTAAGAGTCGATGGTAGACCTGAGGAAGGCCGGGGAACCTAACGAAAAGTGAGGTAACCCTGCTATCTTCTTCTACTAGATCGAAACCCAAAGTGAAGGGTGTCAAAAAGATCCTCTTGGAGCTCAATGCCAAAGGACTAGCCATGAGTACTGAACATGCTGACTCTGGAGAATCAAATACCACCTAGAAGAACCCTCGTCCGAGCAGACGATTATCGGTGAGGTGCCTTGCGAGGTCTCCAAGTAAAGCCAAAAGCATCCAATCCCTAGCCTGTAGCCTGGAGGGGTGGGAACCGTGGATGCGAGCAAAGAGTGAGGTGGCATACTCCTGCTCTCAGTCTATCTTCAGCTGCTGAAGCTCGTCTTTGGAAAAGGTAATTGTTTTTGCAGCCGGTGGAAGCGGTCGAGGATTGGCTGAATGGGAACCCATTCATCAATCAAGGTAGAATGGCCGACACAAACACGAAGATGCTTTGTCCGTCCGACAATCCTGCTACCAGAGAGAGAAAATCTCTCTCTTGTTCCGTGAACAGGGGGGGGGGGGGGTTGTGGAGGGAGGGAGGTGGTGAAGCAAAGGCTGAGAAAGGGGCAGAGGGAGGGGCAGAGGGTAGGGGCAGGGGAAGGGAAGGGAGGCGGGGTAGGGGGAGCGGGGGGTAGGGGCAGGGGAGGGGCAGCGGGGGGGTAGGGAGAGGAGGGCAGAGGGCAGCGGGGTAGGTAGGGAGGGGCGGGTAGGGGGAGCGGGGTAGGGGGAGCAGGGGGTTAAGGAGGGAGGGGCAGCGGGGGGGTAGGGAGAGGCAGGGAAAGCAGCAAGGGGAGGGGAAGGGGGCGGGGTAGGGAGGGAGAGGTAGGCAGCAAGAGAGGGAGGGAGGGAAGCGGGAGAGGTAGCGGGGGGGACAGCAGCGGGAGAGGGAGGGAAGGGAGCGGGAGAGGCAGCAGCGGGTGAGGGGGCAGCAGCCTGGGAGGAGGGGCTGGCAGGGAGAGGAGGAGGGAGGGGAAGGGAAGGGCTGGGAGGGAGGGGAGAGGGGTGCAGGACAGAGGGCAGTAGGGAGCAGCAGGACGGGGAGCTCAGGAGCCCACTTTCACCTCCTAAATTTCTCAATACAAGAGCATGAGAAGCACCAGCATGAGGTGATGTACCAGAAGTTTTTCTGCAGGAAACCTAGCCATGACATCACTAAGTGCAAAAAGCGCATTGCATCTGAAAAGAGGAAGTGGGAGTCAGGTCTTGCACTTTCTAGTGCTCCTAGTCCAAATGACAGACATGAGTCATCTAATTTTGCACATGATCAGCATTGGGCTTTTCTTGTTACTTGTCACTATAATCACAGCATTCATGATGCTTGCATGACAGTTTGTTATGTTGCTCATGCCTGTTTCTTTGATAGTGGTGCTAGTAAGCACATCACTTCCTACAAGAAGTTATTCAGCTCACTTGCAAATGCACCAAAGGGGGGAACAGTTACATGTGCCAATAATTCATCTTATTCAGTAAAAGGCATTGGGCAAGATGCCATTACTTCTGTATCTGGTGGTCTAGTCACTCTAGACAATGTACTTTATGTACCAGGCATCCGCAAAAACCTCATATCCATTTCAGCCATAGCTACTTGTGGATATCAGGTTCTCTTATTCAGTAAAAGGCCAATAATGCATCTTATTCAGTAAAAGGCATTGGGCAAGATGCCATTACTTCTGTATCTGGTGGTCTAGTCACTCTAGACAATGTACTTTATGTACCAAGCATCCGCAAAAACCTCATATCCATTTCAGCCATAGCTACTTGTGGATATCAGGTTCTCTTTGATAGTGTTAGGTGTGCAGTCTATGATGCTACAGATGCTTTCACCATGGTGTTGACTGGCACATTGACTAGAGAACTCTATAGACTTAATACATATGACAGATGCTTGGATGATGCTGGACTTTGAGGAGACTTTTGCACTTTCAGGATCCGCCGACAAAGGGCTGGCATTTTGACATCCTGATGAGGCCGACTACCATGTATGCGGCACCTTTTTAGGAGAGTGATCTTTTCGACAACAGAGTGGACGAGATTTGAGCGGTTACAAGTGATTATGGAGTCTACGATGATTCGGAGTAAGCCCTCAACCCCCCATCAGATAGTACAGACAGAGTTTGCCATGACCCCCCTCCAGCTTGATGTCATTTCTCAGACAATGACTTTCCTCCACAAAGTTTGTGGGCCTGTGGCCTTACCTCACTGGAGACAACCGAGGCTGGCACTAGAGTCACAGACAGCTAGTAGAGAGCAGGGTTGGTACAGTATGGTATGCACCCAGATCCATATGGTTTGCCAGTCATGGTATTTAGATGGACCGGCTTCCCCCCTTCTAGGGATGCATCACCCGAGCAGATCCCACGAGATGAGATTAACCGTATCATATAGTTAGATCTCCTCTAGCTCCATATGTCTCGAAAGGGGGGGGGGGGGGGGGGACCAATTGTTCCCCACCAAGATTTGGTTCTATCACGGCCACTTCTTTAGAGTATCGGAGCATCAGACCCCAGTACCTCAAGGACAGAGGAGTCTCACATGCACTGAGGATTGCCATTGGACAAATGCGAGTCTCGTCCCATTAGCTGAGGATTGAGGCAACGAGAGCTGCAAGCATACCCAAACTGCAATGGATCTATAGGTTATGCACGCTGGGGGAGTTCAAGATAGAGGAGCATTTCCTATGTGTCTACCCAACATACTATGAAATCCATGGATGATATCATTGCCTTTTTTAGGAGGGGCACAGCTTTGGTCCACTCACAATTGATCCACGTCCCAAGGCCAATTCTGCATCAGGCTCTATCTGATTGAGATGCAACGACACAAAGAGACACTATTGCAAAGTCAGCTCTAGGACATAGCAGAGTGGAGGAGGAAGAGCTAGCTGACATGAGGGCGGTGTGGATCAGTGGAGAGAGACGACGCGACACTGTCGAGCGAGGGAAATGGAGACCACACATGACACAGAGAGTGACCAAAGCACACACGATCGAGGTTCTGTCCATCTCAGCTCTCCTCAAAGGAGACCGCCAAAGACGAGGCATCACTCTTGACATAGCCCATTGGATACAAAGTCAAGGAGACCACGGCCTCCGCCACACGATGCAGATCCGGGATATTTTTGCAGCCCAACGGAGAGCCACCACGGCATAGAGTTTCCGACTTTGAGCTTTCAGTTTTTAAAGTCTCTCAGTTTTCCATTGGGTTAGTTCAGCATAGCACTCAGCAAGGGCCCTCGCGCACCCTTTGCTTCAACCCACAGAGGCTTGTATATGTTTCTTCTTTTGATGCACTTTGTCCCATAGGCCCGTGAGTTCTCCCTCTCTCTCTCTCTCTCTCTCTCTCTCTCTCTCTCTTAGTTTGAGGAATTGGATTATGAGGAGATTCCTTTTCCAAACTCCATTTCAGCCAGTGGTCTTGTATGGCTGTCAAGGATGGGGCGCAACTATAGCGAAAGAAATGTGGAAAAGAATAGAAAGAATTCAGAAAAGGTTCCCAGTAGAAGAGCTAGGGGTAAGAGTGCAAACTTCCTATCCCATGATTTTGGCAGAAACAGGAATGCTACTGCTTGAGGGTGAAGCAATATGTATCTTGATTTCTTATATGGTCAAACTGAAAAAAAACGTGCAGCAACAGAATCCCTTACAAAGTGATGGAAGCCAAAAGCGAAAACGGATTGTTCAAAGAGGCACATAATTGGTTGGAAAGGTGGGATTCTATTCTCAGAAAGGGGCCATAAAGGACTTTGTGCAGCAAAAAGTGGTGGATTGTGAAGAAAATGTAAGGGGAAAATGGAGTTCTACAAGAAAGAGGTCAAGAGTTTGCAGCTTTAGACTCAGCTCCCATGACCTTGAGGTAGAGACCCATAGAAAGAAAGAAAGAAAGAAATCTTATTAGAGTCTTCGGAAGACCGATGGGTCTATGGGAATGAAAGAAAACCTGATACAAATCATAGTAAGGGTGGAGCTACTGAAACGAGCATCATCACCCGTGCTGAATCCTAAGTATGATCATACATAATCAAATACATCTGGATGTAACAATGAAAAGAAAAGGACTGGGAGCGGAGCGAAATCCTCCGTATGTCATGTCCCCCTGGCTGGTGCATAGCTGGTGATGGGACGTTGGTGCCCATCAAGGGGTGTCGTGCGTCTCGGTCTCCTGGACGAGGCTCGACACAAGACCAAAGCCACCGTGACTCCCGTAGGACGTATCCCAGGTCCAAACAATGACGGGAGGTCCCCCAAAGTGATCTGTGTGTCCCCTCGATGTCTCGTGTGCCGTGCTGCGATCGTAGGGTCGGGGAGAGACTGGACGATCAATGTCACTCGATGGGAAGAACTCTGTGATCCTCCTCTGAGAGGTGTATGATGATGTGGCCAAGCCCCGTCGCCTAAGTAAGTACTCTCTATGTCGGACAAACAACCCCAAACAAGAGAGTCTCTGTAAAATCTGCAAGGGCAGTTTGATTGAGGACGAGCATCACTTTATATAGTGTCATGGATACTCAACCATCACATTGATCGGCACAGGATATGTAGATAGTGGTGCTACAAGATCTAATGACCTTTCTCCCCCTCCCAGTATGACAAGTTGGAGCTACATTGATCCAAATGGTGAAGCATAGGAAGACACTCTTAGCATCTAGGAGTGAGCCCTGACCACCAGGGGTGCTGGTGGATATGCAGCCCTCTCTAGGATCACATATGTATGTACTCTCTATTACTAGTTTTCCATCTTTTTTAGTTCTACATGTTTGTAATTTTGTTTTATCACCTTGGGAACTATAGACTGAGTTAGGTAGGTTTACTTACCCTAGTGCAGTTTGTCATCGTTTTTTCTTGTCTAGTGAGTTATGTCTAGAACTGCCTAGACCTTGTATTTTGTACTTGTCTTTTCTCCAAACCCATAGATCATAATGGGTTTCCCGTGGACTTTAATACAAGCATTTCATTTCATCTCTCTCTCTCTCTCTCTCTCTCTCTCTCCCCCTCGCAGCTCCCCTCTCCCCCTCGCAGCCCCTCACCCCCCCCTCGCAGCTCCCCTCACCCCCCCCTCGCAGCTCCCCTCACCCCCCCCTCGCAGCAGCCCCTCTCCCCCTCGCAGCCCCTCACCCCCCCTCGCAGCTCCCCTCTCCCCCTCGCAGCCCCTCACCCCCCCCTCGCAGCTCCCCTCTCCCCCTCGCAGCCCCTCGCAGCTCACCCCTCCCCCCCCTCGCAGCCCCCTCTCCCCCTCGCAGCCCCCCTCTCCCCCTCGCAGCCCCTCGCAGCTCACCCCTCCCCCCCCTCGCAGCCCCTCACCCCCCCCTCGCAGCTCCCCTCTCCCCCTCGCAGCTCACCCCTCCCCCCCCCGCAGCCCCCCTAGCAGCTCACCCCTCCCCCCCTCGCAGCCCCTCACCCCCCCCTCGCAGCTCACCCCTCCCCCCTCGCAGCCCCTCGCACCCTCGCAGCCCCCCCTCGTAGCCCCTCCCCCCCCTCGCAGCTCCCCCCCCTCGCAGCTCCTCGCCCCCCCCTCACAGCTCCTCCCCCCCCCCCTCACAGCTCCTCCCCCTCGCAGCGGCTCACCCCGCTCAGACCCTCCCCCTCGCAGCTCAGCCGCTCAGGCCCCCCACCCCGCTCACCCGCTCATCGCGCATTGGCAGCGCTCGCCATCTCCTGCTTCTCAATGCCGCCGGTTTCCCGTTTCCCGTAATTAAACATGGCCGACATCGTCAAGCATATTACAGAAGGAGCAACAGCAGCAACATCAATGGCCTCCACGACCGACATGCTGCACTATAGTAGAAGAGGACTTGCATCCTCTTCAAAGGACAGAGCAGTACCCGCACTTGCCGCACTCCCAGTCGCAGGTACACCGGTTTCAGCTCCACTATCTCATCTTCCGCCCAGCGCAGTGCCCGCACTTGCCGCACTCCCAGTCACAGGTACACCGGTTTCAGCCCCATTATCTCATCTTCCACCCATAGCCACCTTGTACCCGCAGTTTTTTTCACCCCTCCCCTCTCAGGTCCCTTCTTCTCCTACCCCTTCTCCAACTTTAGCCTTCCCCTCCTCTCCATCCTCGGTACCCGCTTTCTCTCCCCCTCTCCAGCCTTCTCCCTCATCCCCGCTACCCACCTTACCGGTTTCCCCCCTTTCCCCCCTTTCTCCCTCTCTTTCTCCTTCCATGCCTTGCACTGTTTGTCCTTGCCAACACATCCTACCAGAGCTTCAGCACTTTCAGACCCACCTCTGAGATGCCCTTCAGATGCTTCACAGGAAGGACGAGACCATTGCTCTACTTACAGCTCAGGTTGCATCTCTTACTGATCGAGTGACACAGCAGGACCGGGAGATCTTGTCTATTAGAACAGATCTTCAGGTCTTACAGGCGACTCATAGGACTCTTGCTGGAGAGATTCATGGACACACAGAGCGAGTGCAACAGATCGAGACTCGCGTTCAGCACATAGACACATCTCCCACCACAGCTGCGGTTGAGGAGCGTTTGACCTCCCTTCAGACAGAGGTCCAGAGAGCCACAGAGTGGGTGGATGTCGTCCGCCGTCAGCCATCACAGCCTCAGAGATCGACTGTATCAGCTACATTGGCCGAGTCACAGCAGAGGGCCACAAAGGCCCTCAACATTCGCATTCGTGGTATCTTGCCCTCGGAGACAAAGTCCACGATGACACAGGCTGTGACCTTTGTCTCTCAGACATTGGGAGTACAGGATCATGGCATAGTAGGAGCATATAGAGTCGGGAGAGATCGTACTAGAGAGCAGCCCCTCATTATCAGATTCAGAGATGCCCAGGCACGTCTAGCTGCCCTCAGGAGGAGAGGGACACTCAGAGACCACCCACAGATTTCCATGGACGAGGATCTGACTCAGATACAGGTTGAGGAGCGCAAGGCGCTCATGCCTCAGAGAGACGCAGCCCGAGCTCAGGGCAAGTGGGCAATGATCAGGGATGGCAGACTCATCACAGGCACCTTGAGGCGTGCTCCCACAGTGCCTAGGGATGACAGACCAGCAGATATGGCCCCACCTCCACCTCCTGCTCCGACCGCCTGACGGGACAGGGCTCATGGGACACACCACCTGTCAGATAGTCTACGCATCGCTGTATGGAACTGCAATGGTTCTTTTACAGCACAGCCAGGCAATCTACGGGGGGCTTTCTTTGGGAGAGATATCATCTTTTTCACAGAGACACACGAGAGTCCAGAGAGACCTTTGCCACGAGTGACAGGATATACATGGAGATCTGCCTTCAGACAGCACACTCGAACATTTGGAGTGAGAGGATCTGGAGGAGTGGCCATTTTGTACAGAGAGCATCTCGATCGGATCATCACAGTGGAGAGAGCGGATTCACATGCCCGATTCTTGTGGGTATGCATCCACCGCAGAGCCTCTCAGCGAGATCTCTTTATTGCAGTTTGCTACTTCCCCCCGGCGCAGTCGTTTTACTCTTCCACTGGACCAGGCCAGTCCATATTTGAGGATCTCTCAGCGGACATTGCAGATTTTTCACATCGCGGAGAAGTCATCCTCTTAGGAGACTTCAACGCGAGGACCTCAAACAGACAGGCCCTCACTTATGACTTCATGGAGGATCCGGTCATACTTCCGGCATCTCACAATGATAGCCTCTGTCAGACTTCATCAGACTGCACAGTACAGCCCACAGATCAGGGACGTCAGTTACTAGAGCTCCTCACCTCGCACAGTATGGTCATTTATAACGGCTTGTCCAGGTGGCCACAGTCTTCCATGCCTACATTCTCTTCTGCTTCTGGGCGTGGCACTAGCGTGATCGACTACATCATAGGTCCCCCGACTCTAGTCCCTTCCATCCATAGCCTTACTGTTAGCCCCTTCATGCCCTCTGCCGACCATGCACTCATCCACTTTACTTTGACTCATGTCTCCCATGACCCACCCCCCCCTCGTCATCACGACCGCCAATCCTATTATGAGGTTCATTTCGACCACCAGTTCGATGATGTATATGGCCAGAACCTCAGCCGCCTACTCCGTCCTCATCTATTAGATGCTCTACCATCCACGCAGGACAGGTGGGAACTTCTACATTCTTCACTCGTTTCTGCCGCCCACATGTCCTTCCCTGCCACGTGTCATTCGTCTAGTCCCCCACCGGTTGGTCTTGTTCCTTGCAACGGTTGGTATGACGAGGAGTGTAAGGAACTCCGCAGGAAACTTCACCTTGAGACCAAGAAGAAGTCTCCCCTCCTTACCGAAACCAAGAGAGACTACAAGTGGTTGGTTAGGCGCAAGAAACGCCAATTTCTAGCCCAGAATGAGGAGGAGCTGAGAAGCTTGCTTTTCAGCTGTGACTCCAAGGAATTCTGGAGAAAATTCCTCCGCTCGAAGTCTCAGAGCCCCCTTACAGATCCACGTGTCTGGTCTGCATATACTTCAGCTCTATACGATGTTCCAGATCTGCCAGCCATCGATTTATCCCATTCCCCTAGGCCAGCTTCATCTATTCTTTTCACACCAGAGAGTGTCCGTGCAGCAGTCCACCGATTGAAGAACGGGAGAGCTAAGGATCATGATGGATTGCAAGCGGAGTATGTAATCCATGGGATTGATGCCTTAGATTTTGTTCTTTCCCGTCTCTTCAATGAGTCTGTTTGTACAGGCCTACCACAGTCCTGGTTAGGCAATACCATAGTACCTATCCACAAGTCGGGGGACCCTATGGAGCCGTCGAATTACAGGACCATCATGATCGGCCACGTTATGGCCAAGATCTTTGCATCAGTTTTGGAAAGCCGTATAAATGACCATGCCGAGACGACAGGACTCAGAGCCAGAGGGCAGGCTGGATTTCTTAGGGATCATTCGACACTTGACCACATCCTCACACTTAGGGCACTGGTGGAGGAGGCGAAGTCACGAAGGCAACGGCTTTATTGTTGCTTCGTGGACTTCAGGAAGGCATTTGACACAGTTCCGCGATTCAGATTGTTTCAGAGGATTCGCCAGATGGGCTTTAGTGGAGAGATACAGTGGGCTATCATGGCTTTGTATGAGAGGGTCACTGGTCGGGCTCGGACACGTGAGGGGCTCTCAGAGGAGGTATGCAGCACGATTGGGGTGAAGCAGGGCTGCCCGCTCTCTCCCACTCTCTTTGGATTATATATTGATGAGCTAGAGATGTTTGTACAGATGACAGGTGGTGTGGGCTCTACTCTCTCAGGATCCTCCATTCCTATCCTCCTGTATGCGGACGATGTGGTTCTCATTTCCTCTACTGCTCAGGGCCTCCAGGCACATATTGAGGCACTCCACAGGTTTTGCCAGGACAGGGGGTTGACCGTAAACCTTGGCAAGACCAAGGTTATGGTTTTCAACACCTCTGATCGTATTTACAGCACGGATGAGTTTTACTTCACTTATGACGGACAGCCCATTGAGCTTGTTAGAGAGTACACTTATTTGGGGGCAGTTTTCAGGGGACCGGTCTTCACCATGACATATGCAGCACGAGATAGGATTAGTAAAGGGTATGCTTCGTTGGCTCATCTCGAGCGTCAGTGTTTTCAGTCCCACTTTCAGCATCCCGATACGAAATCCTTGCTTTTTGATACATTGGTGAGACCAGCTGCGATGTATGCAGCTCCTTTCTGGGCAGGAGACCTCGGCGCTGCAGATTGGAGACGAGTAGAGAGGTTACAGATCATCATGTTCTCTCGGCTCATTAGGGCCAAGGCTACAGTTCCGCACGAGATCATGCTAGCAGAGTTTGGAGCTACTCCCCTTGCATTGGATGCAGCGTTTCAGTCGGTCATGTATCTGCACAGGGTCAGGGAGTTTGGAGACTCAGCAGCAGGCAGAGCTCGGTTGCCATGGTTAGCACTTGCATCTTCTATGGAGTTGGCACGATCAGGGACCCGATACTGCTGGTACTTCAGACTCACTAGATGGCTCACATCCCTTGGACTAGACATGGATAGACTGCCTCCGTTCCGATACAGCATAGATGCCCCTCATCTCGAGTTGACTCGCCACGAGCTTAGCCAGGTCACGAGAGCAGACTTGCTGCAGCTTCATACGTATCGCACTTGGATTTATCCCACGCAGCTTCCGGTGAAGATGGCCACATATCGTGACCACTTCCTTCGGATCTCAGAGGATGGATTTGTCATCCCACCAGGCTATACAGGTACCCACATGTCCCACTCACTGAGGATTGCCCTCGGCCAGCTTAGAGTCTCTTCGCATCAGCTCGAGATAGAGGCTGGTAGGATGCGACGCATGGAGGATGGACGGCGACCAGGCCGAGAGACCAGGATCTGCCCTTGTTGCACCATGGGAGAGGTGGAGTCAGAGGAGCACTTCATTTGCAGATGCCCGCTATATTATGAGATCAGAGGTAGATTCCACTGTCTCTTCACGGATGGCTTTGGACCTCTCTCACGAGTGATGGACTACGAGGATCAGCATTGCCTAGCCCTTTATGTCAGGGAGGCCACTATGCTTCGGCGAGACTACCTCAGAGAGCACAGACCGGAGCGTGATAGAGCCCAGCCTCATAGAGCTCAGGCACACGCCATACCAGAGGACAGAGACCAGGAGGAGCACGAGGACGGCAGAGCCCACACAGGACACATGCCTCCACCATGTGGATGTACATATGAGATGGTTTGTAGACGCCGCAGGATCTTGTTACATAGGGGACGTACTCGCCGCTTCATCTCCAGACGATCCAGGATGATGGCAGCATTTCGGAGGAGACTCACTCATGGAGATCTCGCCCCACCAGCCGCTCACCTCACCTTTGCCCAGATTTGTACTCTCATAGCAGGAGGCAGAGTCGATGGACAGGATTTCCAGTATTATTTTGGTTCTCAGACTCCGTGACACCTGGACTTGTATCTTTGCATTGGCATATTGTGCTCATCCCCCCCATTTTGCACCCGGGGGCGGTTTCCTTGCATCTAGTTTACTCTGTATTTAGGCTCAGATTTGACATTATGTACTTTCACTTGCATTATATTGCGTAGCACTTAGATGATATTCGACGATGCCTCTTCTTTGGGGCACGTTGATTTTGTGCTATCTTGTATGCAGAGTTCTTGATGTCCCATGGGCCCATTTTGGCCTCTAGTGGACAATAATACACTTTCTTCTTTCTTTCTTTCTCTCTCTCTCTCTCTCTCTCTGGCCCACCAGATACAGAGATCATGGAGACAACACCACCCGCCATAGTGAGAGTCTAGAGACAGCTCGACAGATGCAGATTTGAGACATCTTCATGTCTAATTGAAAAGCCACCATGGCAAACGGATATGTATTTGGAGCACTAGCTTTGCACGTCTAAGTTATTTAGATTATTAGCTTAGCACTCAGCAAGGGCCTTAGCGAACCCTTTGCTTCAGCCCATAGACGGTTGTATGAGTTACTTTCTTGATTGTACTTTGTCTCATACGCCAGTGAGGCCTTCTGAAGACGTTAATACAACTCTCTCTCTCTCTCTCTCTCTCTCTCTCTCTCTCTCTCTCAAATGATGATGATGTTGCTGTTAGACTAGATAGTACTGATGCTTTCTAGGACTATGTAGCATTTAGCATCTAGCATGGGTGATGATGCTCAGTTTAGTACCTTCAACTCGAAGATACTCAGGAAGAGGATTCTACGACAATCCTGTAAGCTGAAGGGGACAAAGATATGGATTGCTGAGGAGCTTACAAGAACCCAACTGAAGGACAAAGCTACCGAGCTTGCTAAGGTTCAGGCAGCCAGGGAAGCAGGAAAATGGGCAGTGTATCGTGACGGTCTTGCAGTGATTAGAGAATTTAAGACAAAACCTAAAGACCCTCAGTCTTAAACTGATGTAATGGCCACCCCATAGCCTAGCACCTAGTTTTATGTTCTATGTGTTTTTAGGTTCTATGTTTTTTTGGAGGAACCTAATGATACTCCCAGGGAGGTTGCCTATGGCCCTCTCTGTACTGATGTATAAGCAGGTCTCTTTTGTCCCATAGACCTTTTAGGTCTCCAGTGGACATTAATAAACTTTCTTTCTTTCTTTCTTTCCACCCTTTAAGCTTGTTGTATCAGGTTTCCTGTAGTCTCACAGACCCTTCGGTCTTCCAAAGACTTTAATAAACTCTCTCTCTCTCTCTCTCTCTCTCTCTCTCAAATTCCCTTGCACAAGCAATTACAAATATATGATATTCACAAGATGTATAGTAGCAAAACAGATTTCTAATATACACACCTGACCAAGGATAACTGCAACACCACTACTTTCAAGGTCCACTTGAAGCCCTACACCATCAGGATGTCCATTGTACCACCAGACGAACTCACGTGCTGAGTGCACTCCAGTCAAGCCCTAAGGAAATATTGTGTCATCAAATTAAAACGCATCGTCTTAAAGCACTGCATGGCTCACAAGATTCATAATATGGCATGCCCATGAACACCATTAGCACTGCACAGTCAGCTCAAACATGTACGCACATAAGCATAATCCATAAACTTAGAGTATCTATTTATTTAAAGGTTGTGCTGCTAATATTTATTGAACTCCAAAGGGGTAACTGTATACAATCACTACAAAATCTAAGAATCTGACTCCCATACAACATGCAAATAGCTTTAACAAAACTCTTGAATTTGTGATTCCCAGTTTCTGAGAGCCCATCTATTTGGTTTCACACGAAAAAGTGAACCCATTCGCCTGTTCTCATACAAAAGCCCAAGGAAGGATGACCTCCAATATACGCGCCCCTGCACAACCCCCCCCCCCTTTTCTTTTCTTGTTAGAACTATAGGGTTTAGAAAAACTTCATGACTGCTAAGGTGATAGTGTGGTTGGCAACTCTCGACACTTAGTGTTCTTGCATGCATAGCCAAACGTGGCTATCTGAGGCGGCATTGCGTTGTACTTTTTTATGGAGAAAGGGCTCTTGGGGGTTGTGTCAAGTTCAAAAAAGAGGCTGGCTAATAACCAAGGTTTCAAGAATATGAATGCCTGGGATTTGAAAAATGAGAAAGCTTTAGGTGTTCTGTGTAGGGCTCTTGGAGTTGAATACTTCCATCATCTAGATATTGCCAAGACTGCAGCTCAGAATTGGTATATCTTAGAAACTCTGGTTGGTGCTAGAAGCAAGAACTTGAAGATTATGCTGAAGCAAGAACTATTTGCACTTCCAATGGGTGATGCAGAAATCTTCAAGCATGCATCTCAACAAAATGCAATCCATTGTGAAGCAATTGCAGGCATTAGGAGTTCGAGTGGAAGATGATGATGCAAAGGCAATACTCCTCACAAGCCTTGCACCGAGGTATAACGAATCAATTCACCATTTTACGGTTGAATTCTGATGCGCTGAGCTTCTATGATATTGTTGCTATGCTTTTAGAAATTAGGTGAAGAGAGAAAGGTAGAGTTAAATGCTACAGACACAGGAGAACATGCGTATGCAGTCAAAGGCAAACGAGAGAGCAAAGACAGTGGCAAGAAAGTGTTGGTCATCTGTGACTATTGTGGTCGTGACAACCACGAGGAGAAGAACTGCTATAAGAAAGCTTATGATGCCAGAAGTAAAGAAGCTAGCAACTCGAAGGTTTGTTTGGTGGATGGAGAGCAAGAAAATCAGTACGCAGGTTTAGCTCAAGAAACACCTCCTGTAATCGGCATACATGAACATTTTTCTTTTTGAAGCATCACATCTATTGAGACATTTTCCTAGGATAGATGGCAGCACTTTTTGGTTTGTGAATATTTTTTTTAGCAGACTGTGTTTTGGGTTCGCGACTGCTGTTTCGGGAGGGTGTTAGAACTATAGGGCTCTGATAAACTTCGTGGGGCACCAAGGTGATAGAGTAGCTAGCAACTCTCTACACTTGGTGTAGCCAAGCGTGGTTATCTGAGGCGGTATTGTGTTGTGGCTTACCCTTCCCTTCAAGATCTCTTGCTTGTTTCCCATGACAGTCGAAGGCTAGTGCCCTGTGCAACAGCCAAGAGGTTGCTCTTGGCATCGAGGTTGGCTCGTCAAGGTCTTCTCCGATTGGTTCTTGCTGCTGGCGACACCTTGGGATTGGCAAGAGGGTGCTACACGGTTCTACAAAGCATCTATATATAGCTCTATGCCGTGATAGAGCTCTAAGAAGGATCTGCTAAGGAAAAAGTATGCTCCTTTCTCTGTGATCGAAGTATCCTCTCGCGGTGCCTGACTACCTCATGGATGAAGCCCGCCAAACATCAGGTCTGGATAGGAGAGAAACCGGGACAAAACCCCAAAACTATCTCTGAACAGGCAGAAACGCCCTTGGATCCCATAGTAACAGGGCACCTGAAGATGAAGTGCTTCTCCGTCTCAACCTCCTGCATGTCACATAATTTGCATATGCGCCTCTCCCTCGGTATGCCCTCTGCTTTGCCACTCTCAATACGAAGACCCGAAAATGCCCAATAGAGATCCTCAATGAGTGGGGTAGGTGGATCTGTGTATATCCTGGTGGGTCGATGAAACCCTCCTCTGTGATATGTAAGCAATGATCTCTCTAGAAGCTGAGCTTCACTGGGAGCTCGCTCGGTCCCAACCAAGTCCGGAATGTGTGTAGCTGCAAGAGATCCTCACAGATTATCTGGTTGACCTCCTGTGACAGGAGGAGAGAAAACGGAGCATTCATACTGTATTGGAAGGGAGGGAGTCTATCCATGTGGAGCCCTAGTCACTCAAACCCTCTCTCAGTGCATGCATACCAACATCTCTGGTCCCCCCCTACTGAAGTGCCATAGAGGAGGACAAAGCTAGCTAAGGTAGTCTGCTGCGCCCAGAAGTGTAATCCCCGTACTCCCTAACTCAGTGCAAATACGTGATGATCTGAAATGCAGCTCTAGCTGTAATGGGGATGACCCAAACTCAGCCTGAATGATCCCGTGAGGAACGGAAGGCTTACCACAAATCATCCGCGATAGCATGAGAACCTGTAGCCGCTCCACACGAGCCCACTCTATATCCGACAAGTTTGAACTTTGGCCCCCAACAAGGGCTCCCATACATCCCCGCTGGGCGGACCAAGGAGTCAAAAAACTCAGTGCATAGCCCCTCATGATCCTTCGCTCGGCCATTATGAAGTTTCATTATGGCATCCTTCACTCCCCCCTTAGTGAAGAGGGTGCAGGAAGTGGGGCGTGGTATATGTGAGAGGTTAAGGATTGGCTGATTTGGGATGTTATATAGTGTGTGTGCATAGTTATGCCAGACCTGGGTGTTAGTGAGAGGTGAGGGAGACCGTCCCTCTAGAAATCTCCGCCTAAACAAAATATTCAGTAAATCCTCTTCATTCCGATGAACGAAATCTAGTTTCTTTCTATGTACCAGTCGATGATACTCGTGTAGCGTCTTTGGTTCGCTCGGAAGATTGGATTTGGCTGCGAATCTGAGCTGATGGCGTAAAGCCTTACACTCATCATCATACCAACTAGTACAAGGTACGGTCCCGAGTAGTGGTGGGCGGGTGATGTGAGAGAAAGCGTGAAGTGCAGCCTTGTGTAGTGAGCGGGTGGTCAGGGAAGCACTCTCTAAAAGTGGTATAGAGTCAATATAAGCGAGAAGTATGTACAGACAGCCCAAGTAAATAGGTGAGTGATCGCGGTCAAAGCATATGTCATGATTGGTGGAGTAAGAAATCAGTGGGGTGGAAGGTGCTATGCAACGAGGAGTGGAAATACTAAAGAATAAGTAGGTATGATCAGCTCCTGGGGGGAGAGGTGCTACAGTAAAATCAGTGATGCGAGATGTGAAGGCAAGGGATCCCATGATGTAATCAACAACGCTAGAACCTCCCCCATATGGGAAGCATGTGAGACCACCTGAGGCGGGCCATCTGTCAAGACCATCATAGATAATGAGATCATGCATTTGCCGAGATCCAAAAGGGCCTACCCATAAGATGTGACCGGACCTCGTCTGTCAGCCGAAACCCGTAGCATACCTGCACCCTCAAAGTCGATGTCTGGCAATAGAATGGAATCATTCCTAAAATCGAGGAGTGGTAGTACCTGGCAGGCACTTGTCCTCGCGTTGAAGTCCCCAACTAGGAGGACTTCTCCGCGGCTCGAGAAGTCAACAATAGATTGATAGAGAGCTGCAAATGGAGATGTCTCATCCTCATCTCGGATATCTCTAGCACAGTGGGAGGTCTCAGGAGGGAAGTAGCATACTGCAAAAAACATATCCCAGCTGTTCATGTGTCGGATCCGGATCCAAAGAAACCTGGAATGTGCATCTCTTTGCTCTACTGAAATGGTTCCCAAAAGGGTGGATCTGTAAAGAACTGCTACTCCTCCTGACCCTCGTACTCCCCCTGTGTCCCTAGTCTCATCTCTTCTAGTGGACTCCCATGTGTACCCACTGACTATTGGTAGTGGGCACTCTGAACTCTGATGTGTCTCTGTGTAGAAGACTATGTCGCGACCTATATAGGATTCCAAGAAGTTCCCTGGTTCTGACCATAAGGTACCATTACACTTCCAAATGGTACAAGATAGGATCTTGGAGATCTTAGTCTCATAGACCCCGCCTCCCTATGTGGGAGGGGGCCCTGATGCCCGACGGGGACCTATAAGAAGTCGTCCATCTCGTACTACTCCCCACTTCCCATCCTTATGGGCCTGATCCCGATCTCCTCAACCTGTAGGGGGGTGAGGTCCTCATCCATGGAGATCTCCCCACCCACCACGCCTCTCGATCCTGTGCTCAGCTACACCCAGCGTAGTGACCATCGCATCTGTCATCGGTGTAGCCTCGATGCGTGGGATCCCACGTACGCTGATGTTGAGAGCCTTACTGTCTCTCTGCTGCTGGTCCATGAGAGTAGCCGAAACAGTTGCCCTTGCAAGTTTCCGTTTGGCCACGTCGACCCATCTCGAATTCTCCTCAATTACAGATTGCATGCTCACAATCTATGCCTCAACAACTTGAGTGCTCCTTGGGACTCTGTGTATGGCGGTGACCTCCTTTCGGAGCTGCAAAATGTCCTATCTGAGTCCCTGAATGAGATCAGCCTGGTCCCAAATGGCCTGAGCCTGCTCTTGTATGACACGGCCGTGCTCCTCGGTGAAGCAGATCTGCTCCTGTGCAAAGCGTGTCAGCTCCATCTCGCGCTCACGGATACTGTGTACCTCCATAAGCAAGGTCTCCCAGGCCTCTGGTGGGTCAGCCCGTCCGTGTCCTAGTTGAGATTGGAAGGGTTGTGTCATGAAAGTCTAGGGTCGGAAGCTAGGTGGTACTGGGTGAGCTCGGTAAAATATGGAGATGATAGTGGCATGGATGAGGCGATCCCGACGGGGTATGGGAGAGCAGGCTGACTGAGAGGGAGAGGGGAGAGAAAGGTCGAGGCGTAATGCCGGAGCAATGTATGACACCTCCGAAGTAGGTGCCATAATCGGTGAGAGAGCTATAATAACGGTAGAGGGAGGGATGAAATCTGTGACAACCCGAGGAGGTTAATGTCAGAGGTATGTCGCTGGCAGTAACTATAGCTGTGGATGTAGGGGCTACAGCTGAAACTGGGGCTGAAGCTGAGGATGAGGATGTAGCGAGGCCTGAAACTGAAACTGAAGCTGAAGCGGGGGCTTTGTCGTCCTTCTTGGTTTTTGTCCGTCTCTTTATCCCGTTCTCCCTTTCCCATTTCTCTTGGACTAACTTCTCAATGTTTTCTTTGTGCTGGTTCTAGTGCAAGGGCAAAAGTCGGAATGGGGGCAGAAGAAGGAGCACGAGGACCCCCTCGATGGCACTCCCCAGGGGGGTTTCAATGAAGAGGCAGGGTGGGGGGGGGGGGGAGGGGTAGGTTAGCTGGCCCGGGGGGGGGGGGCGGTAGGCTAGCTGTGGGGGGTGTGGTTGGCTAGAGGGGCTCAAGGAGTGGAGAACTGCCCGGGGGTGTGGCGGAGCATTCAGGACAGGGGCAGAACCGCAAAGCAGGCGGGGGTGTGTGCGAGCAGGAGCGGAGGGGGGTGAGCATGAGTAGAGGGCGGGCAGGAGCGGACAGCCCGGGGGGTGGCGAGTAGGAGAGGCGCAAGAGGAGTCGGGAGCGGGGGGAGCAGGAGTGGGTGGAGCTGCACGGAGCAAGTGGAGGCAGACGGCGAGGGGGGAGCTGTGTAGGCGGAGGCGGAGAGCCAGGCGGAGGACACACGGAGCTGCGAGGGACGGACGGAGCTGCGAGGCAGCCGGCGAAGGAGGAGCTGCAAGGTGGATCGCAGAGCTGCAGGGCGGAGGGCGGAGCTGCAGGGCGGCGGGAGGGGAAAGGGAGAAAAAAAGAGAGAGAGGGTAGGCTAGGGAGAGAGACTGCAAAGGAGCTATGCGGAGCTGCAGGGCGGCAGGCGAGAGAGTAGCAACCTGCAGTGGGAAAGGGAGAAAAAGAGAGAGAGAGATCAGCTCATACACAAAGGAACACGGGCGCCTTGGGACAAGCTGGTTTTCGGACGCAGCATTCCACTCTTGACCACATCTTCATCCTACGGGCCATCATCGAGGAGGCAATATCAGATCCTAGAAAATTTGTGCTTGCATCAAGGCACATCCAATTGCTTCATTATGTCTTCAATAGATGCAAAGGCATGATCTGGGGGGTGATGAGCTTTATGTGAGTTAGTCAAAGGGAGAATACAAGCCCGTGGAGGCCTATCAGATTGGATTAAGAGCACGATCGGAGTGAAGCAAGGATGCCCCCTCTCCCAACACTCTTTGGGCTCTACATTCAATGACGACCTTCATTGATCGCCTAGGAGGGGACGGATCCTTGCTTGCTGATTTGATGATACACATATTGTTGTATGTAAATGACGTAGTCCTCGTATCCTCTTCAGCAGCAGACCTACAGAGACATCTATAGGCCCTAGAGGGTTTTGCAGGGATTTCTATGCATTCGAGTCAGCCCCAAGACAATGAAGTGGAGGAGGAGATAGCTGACATGAGAGCAGAGTGGATTAGAGGGAAGAGACAACGTGGAGCAGCTGAGCCAGAGACACGATGACCCCATACGGCGCAGAGGGTGACCAGAGTACGCCCATTTCAGCCCTCCTTAGAGGGGACAATTCTAGTACTCTTGATATGGCCCAGCGAATACAGATATCACCGAGACCACGCCCCTTGCCACAACAGGAGACAACTTGACAAACGCAAATACGAGACATCTTCGCATCCCACCGGAGAGCCACCATAGCACCTAGATATGCCTTTTTTGGAGGACTAGTTTTGAGTGTTTGAGTTTGAGATTATTAGCATAGCACTCAGCAAAGGGCCTTAGAGCAAGCCCTTTGTAGGGCTTATCACTCTTTGACTATACTTTGTCTCATAGGCCCGCAATGCCTCTCGAAGAGAGTAATCTCTCTCTCTCTCTCTCTCTCTCTCTCTCTCTCTCTCTCTTCATCAACCGAGGGATTACAGAAGCATCTGGACGCCCTTGAGGTGTTCTGTAGAGACAGGGACCTGACTGTCAACCTTGGCAAGACCAAGGTCATGATCTTTAATACCTCACATCCAACGCTTCTTCGACACAACTTCACATACAGAGGGGAGCCAGTGGAGATAGTACAGTCCTATACATATCTAGGCACGGTCTTCGTAGGACCCATTTTCTCGATGACCTA
Source organism: Dipteris shenzhenensis (assembly GCF_047967505.1). NCBI lineage: Eukaryota > Viridiplantae > Streptophyta > Polypodiopsida > Gleicheniales > Dipteridaceae > Dipteris > Dipteris shenzhenensis. The sequence goes on from NC_141597.1 coordinate 47,514,511, forward strand.
AGCTGCCCGGGCACGACTCACATGAGGCCGGAGCGCTCTAGCCCGACTAGAGAGACAGTGCTTCCACGCACACTTCCAGGATCCTTCGACGAAGAGCTGGCTCTTTGACACTCTAGTACGGCCGACCGCCATGTATGCAGTGCCGTTCCGGGCGAGTGACATTCCAGCAGTAGATTGGAGGAAGTTTGAGAGGCTACACGTCTCAATGGGATCCAGGATCATACGGAGTAAGCCCTCAATTCCACATGAGATCATACAGGCAGCGTTTGTCATGACGCCACTATATGTCGATAATATCTTCCAGACAGTGACTTTCATTCACAGGGTATGGGCTCTGCCTCATTGGAGACTACCGAGGGTAGCTTTGGAATCATCCCGACGCCTAGCACGTGAGGGAGCAGCCACCTGGTATGCACGCACAGACACATGGATGACTAACCATGGCATTCAGATGGACAGACTACCCCCATTTCAGTATAGCATGGATGCCCCTCCTGAGCGACTTCTGTGCAATGAGATTAACCGTATCATGTGGTTAGACCTCCTCCAGCTCACCACATCCCAGACTTGGTTGAGGGACCAGCCGCCCCCCACCAAGATGCAGTTCTATCGTGATCACTTCCTCAGAGTCTCTGATGACGGTTTCATTATCCGACCTCCTTATCTAGAGGACAGAGGAGTCTCACCTGCACTCCGGATTGCCATTGGCCAGATGCGAGCTTCCTCCCATCAGCTTAGGATTGAGGTAGGCCGAGCTGCAGGTCGACCCAGAGAACACATGATCTGCACACTATGCGACATGGATACCATTGAGACTGAGGAGCACTTCCTATGTAGCTGCCCGGTTTACTATGAGATACAAGGGCGATATAACTGCCTTTATCAAGAGAGGACTGGCTTCGGCCCGCTCTCTCAGTTGATACACTTCCAGGACCAAGTCTGTGTAGGGTTGTACTTGATGGAGATGCGCCGACACTGAGAGGCACTACTAAGATAGGCTAGAGCACTATCAACACCAGACAGACTACAGGATACATAGCCCGGCCCAGCTCAGAGACAGGTTACAGACTTCTATGCCTTCGAGACGACTCTTGGACACAGTGGAGTTGAGGATGAGAAGATTGTCGACATGACACCAGACTCTTCGGACTACTAGAGCGCACACCACCAGAGCGCACACCATTGAGGTTCGTCCCATCACAGCACTGGGACCGCCAGAGCCAGAGACGAGGGATCACCATCGACGTAGCTCGACGGGTACTGAGATCGAAGTGACCGTGGCCACCACCTAGACGCGAGACAGCCCGACAGTTATAGATACGCGACATCTTCATGGCCCAATGGAGAGACCTGACCTGACTTGACTTGATCTGGACACTCTTGACTCTTGATTCATAAGGCTACACCGATGACAGATGCGACTGCGTTCGTGGCCGCTACCCTCGGTTATGACCAGGAGATCATTTGGGCTGTCATGGCACTTTACGAGAGAGTTTCAGGCAGAGTTCGTGCAGGATCTGGATGAATAGACGAGATCATGAGCACCATCGGGGTCAAACAAGGGTGTCCTTTGTCGCCTACCTTGTTTGGCCTCTACATTGACGAGTTTGAGACAGTGATGCAGACACAAGGGGGTGTAGGTTGCTCTCTTGCGGGCACGCTGATCCAAATATTGCTCTACGCACTACAGTCCTTTTGTGAGTCTCATGATTTGAACGTCAACCTGGGTAAAACCAAGGTCATGATCTTCAATACATCTCGAGCCATCATGCATCAGGAGCAGTTCACATTTGAGGGATCACCTGTTGAGATAGTTTCATCATACACTTATCTTGGGGTTATCTTTTCCGGACCCAGCTTCACTATGAGACCCGTGATGCAGGCACGCTTGAGCAGAGGGTATGCTTCATTGGCCACACTAGAGAGGCAGTGCTTCCGCTCGCACTTTTAGGATCCACGCACCAAGGCATTGCTTTTTGACTCCTTGGTTTGCCCAGCGGGGATGTACGGCAGTCCTTGTTGGGGGCCAAACTTGTCGGATACAAAGTGGGCCCGTGTGGAGCGGCTACAGGTTCTCATGTCATCACGGATGATTCATGGTAAGCCATCCGTTCCTCATCAGATCATTTAGGCTGAGTTTGGGTCACCCCCTTTACAGCTAGATGCTGCATTTCAGGTCATCATGTACCTGTACCAAGTTAGGGAATATGGGGATCACACCTCGGGGTGTATCAGGCTACCATGCATAGCTCTATCCTCTTCTATGGCACTTGCAGCAGGAGGGGACGAGAGGTGCTGGTATGCACGTATAGAGAGATGGTTTGAGCGACGAGGGCTTCACATGGATAGACTACCTCCCTTCCAGTACAGCATGGATGCTATGTTCTCTCCCCTCCTATCACACGAGGTCAACACGGTTATCCATGAGGATCGACTATAGCTACACACATTTCGGACCTGGTTGGGACCAAGTGAACTCCCAGTGAAGCTTAGCTTCTACAAAGATCACTTCTTACATATCACAGTGGAGGGTTTCATTGGCCCACCAGGATACACGCAAATTCACCTACCCCACTCGCTGAGGGTCTCTCTTGGCCAGTTCCGGGTCTCTTCACACAGACTTCGCATCGAGAGCAGCAAAGCAGAGCGACTACCCAGGGAAAGGCGCATATACACACTGTGTGACATGCAGGAGGTTGAGATAGAGGAGCATTTCATCTTCAGGTGTCCTGTTTACTATGAGATCCGAGGGCGTTTCCACTACCTCTTCAAGGATAGCTATGGGATTTTGGTCTGTTTCCTCTCCTACCCGGACCAGCGGTGTTTGGCAGGTTTCATTCATGAGGCACTTAGACACCACGAGAGGATACTCCGAGCACAGAGACAAGAGCAGACTTCTTCCTCGGCTGATCCCTCTCAGAGCTCTATCACGGAGTTCTTTCAGCTAGATCACATGGACCGCCACGAGACAAGGCCTCGACATGACCGTGACTCGGAGCCTGTGACCCAACAGCTCAGACAAAGGGTCGACACACAGATCACACTTGGAGACATCCCCTCCTTGTTTCGAGTCGGAGCCCGACCGACGGGGGTCACAGTAGCCCTGGTCAGACGCAGAGCTACGACCAAGAGATGTGCCAGGACCACACCTCTGAGTGGCCGACAGCACTCTATTGCCGACTTCATGCCTCCACTGCCTCATCCATCCTGATATCTTACTACCGCTGATGATGATGATGCTGAAATTGATATATAGTCGACCATGGACATGACTATGTTGTACTTAGAACTTAGTACTGCCATTCTACATTTTTGCATTTTGCATTGGTATGGATGCTCGTTTAGTAGCTCCACTACCACAGCTTGTTGTATCAAGATTTTTTCAGTCTCATAGACACATCGGTCTTCCGAAGACTTTAATAAACTTTCTTTCTTCTTTCTTTCTTTCTCACGATAGTCAATCACACCTGAGACCACTCATATTTGTGGTACGGAGAGAGGAGCATGCACGACATATGTGGATACCAGTCCAATTGCCAAATAATCGACCGACCTTCATTGCGGTGTGCTACTTTCCTCCACACGTCATCCTATGCAGATGAGGTCACTACAAACGGACACAGCCCTTATGAGACGATACATGATGACATCACAGAGTTCTCTAAACAGGGAGACACCTTCCTTCTGGGGGACTTCAATGCACGGACAAGAGATAGACAGGGGGGCTTACTAGACTTTGCATATGAGAGAGATCCCCACATAGTTCTGAAGCTAGATGCAGTTGAGTTCGGGATACTGAGACACTTTGCAACTGCCACACATGTGACAAGGTATGGGCAACATCTACTTGAGTTGGGGACCTGATCATCTATAATGGTCTTCAGAGATGGCCATCATGTGGGGGACTCACTTGTTTTCCACATGGCGGTGGGACAAATACAATGGACTACCTACTAGACCCATTAGCCTTTGTCTAGCGGATACATGACTTCACTGTAACTACGCGGGAACTAGCTAACTCTACTTGTAAGCCCCCCATATGAGGAGAAGGCATTTGAGTAGCTCCGTTATCTGGTAGGTCCTGGTTTGACACCAGATGGGGGCCATGTGTGGCATGATGGCTGGATGGCTTCAGGTGGCACACTACCAACTAGGCTACATGCAAGTGCGGGAAGGCATCCCATGACTGACTACACTGAGGGTAGACGGAGTATTTCCCGGGGCAGCCCACTCTTGGGTTGCAGGGCCCGTTTGGAGCCCCAGATGATCCCGGATGGCTCTGGGCCGAATAGGGACTGTAGCTCAGTTGCTCTATTTTGTGCCACGGTTCTATCATGTGGTCGGTGCCCTATTTCGGGACTGACCCCCAGTCGGTCGTTTTGGGCAGACTGGGTCGGTCACCCAATTGGGTCTAAGCGACTACAACTGGTGGCTATATAAGAGCCCCCCGCCACTCAAATCTGACCACTTATACCTGGCCTTGCGTATCTCTGCTATTATGCCAGCCATAAGGAGAGCTCCTCTCACGCCTGCTCATGTGCACATTCAATTTGACCATGCCTCAACCCAGTGTATGTGAGTCACTTAGCCACATAGATTCCAGCCCTACTTGGAGATTATATATACCTTGCCCGTGCCTCGAACACCCTTGTCTCAGTGGTGCAAGATGCTACCACCAGATCCTTCCCCATAACCCGATCCACACGGGTTCGAGATAGGAACATGCCTCAAAACCCTTGGTTAGACGATGAGTGCAGAGAGGCGAGAGCCCATCTGAGGCGCAACGGATCTTCCGACGATTGACGCGCCGTGAGGGGCGGGCCTTCCTCACACACAGGATGGATGAGATTATCATATCATTTCGAGGAGGGGATCCGACCACTGGATGGGAGTTTCTATGGAAGGAAAAGCCACCTATTCCCATCACTCACCCAAGTGTGTGGCACAATTATGCATGCTTTCTTTATGATGCCTAGATGCAGGCACCACCGGATATGTCTTGTATGCCCATGCCCACTACCTGCCCCTTGTTCACTACACAGAATGTATAGGCTGCACTCCGTCGGCTACACAACCGGAGAGCACAGGATCATGAGGTCCTACGGACTGAGCACTTTGAATATGGGCAGAGGTCTTAGCTCCGGTTCTGGCAAAGATGTTCAACCAGGCTATATGCCACGGCTTCCCACCTGCTTAGTGCAGGAGGTCTTTAGCTCCAGTTCTAGCAAAGATGTTCAACCAGGCTGTATGCCATGGCTTCCCACTTGCTTGGAGCACTACCACTATTGTGCCAATGCACTTTGATCATGGGCAAGAGGTCTTAGCTCTAGTTCTAGCAAAGATGTTCAACCAAGCTATATGCCACGGCTTCCCACCTGCTTGGAGCATACCACTATTGTGCTAATACACAAAGCCGGGGACCCTATGGATACCGGGAATTGGCCAAGATTTATGGGTCGGTAACTACACAGGGAGCTCAACAATCATACAAAGGCTTGGGGGCAGCAGGCACTAGGACAAGCAAGATTCCGAAGGCAACTTTCCACTCTAGATCACATCTTCACACTGAGGCCTATAATCGACAAGGCGAGGTCTAGTCACCAGAAAGTCTACACTTGCTTTGTCGACTTTCGGAAGGCCTTCAACACTGTCCCGCTATCCCGCATGATCAAGAGACTACAAGAGATGCAAATTCCAGAGACGCTGATTTGGGATGTGATAAGCCTATATGACTCAGTTAGAGGTAGAGTTTGTGCCTTAGGTGGTTTATCGGATTGGGTTGAGAGCGCGATCTGGGTGAAGCAGGGTTGCCCCCTCTCACCAACTCTCTTTGGACTTTACATCGATGAGATCACATCCTTCATAGACCGCCTAGGGGGCCAACCTCATGATACAGAAATTGCTATACACTGATGACATAGTCCTCATATCATCTTCAACAGAGGGGCCGCAGAGACATATGGAGGCCCTAGAGGGGTTTTGCAGAGAGAGAGACTTGACAATCAACCTTGGGAAGACCAAGGTTATGATCTTCAACACCTCACACGCAATATTCCGCCGACATATCTTCACTTACAGAGGTGAGTTAGCGGACATAGTGCAGTCCTACACATCCTTGGGAGCAATCTTCACAGGACCCATCTTCACGATGACTCATGCAGCCAAGGCATGACTCACACGGGAGCAAAGTGCTTTGGCCCGACTAGAGAGAGAGTGCTTCCAGGCACACTTTTAGGATTAACCAACGAAGGGCTGGCTTTTTGACACTTTAGTGCGGCCAACTGCCATGTATGCAGCACCCTTTTGAGGAAGGATCTCCTGATGACAGAGTGAGGAGATTTGAGTAGATACAGGTGACTATGGGGTCTAGGAAGATTCGTAGTAAGCCCGCAGTCCTACATAAAGACAGTACAAGCAAAGTTTGTCATGACACCTCTACAGGTTGATGCCATCTTTTAGATAGTGACATTCAGCCACAAAGTTTAGGACATACCTCAATGGAGACTACCGAGGCTTGCCCTGGAGTCATCCAGATGCCACGCACGTATTCAGATGGACAGGCCTCCCCCCTTTCAGTACAGCATGGACGCACCTTCTAAGTCAATCCCATGAGATGAGATCAACCATATCATAAAATACTGTGCCATTTGGATGAGTACTCTGAAAATCAATGACCAGCACATCAAGGCATGCCTGTATACAATGAAGTCAGTCTCCAAGATGTAGGACACTGATATTGAAAACTTGCAAAAGAAATTAGGGAAGGCAAAGAAGTGGATGTTGATGCAATCACACATGGGCTGCGCGCCACTATGGAGGCGGGAATGGACAAATGGAAGATATAAATGGGGATTCAGCTAGGTAAGATGCAAGAAGGAATGACCCAAGCTAGAGATGCCAAGACCATCCATGCCTTACTAATGAAGGAGCTGGAAACTCAAGTCGCCAATCTCATGGCAGAAAATGAAATACTAAAGGCACACACTCAACTTGAGGAAAGAGAGATTCAGCCACACACTCAAAACGGAGAATGAGAAACTCAAGAAAGATATGGCTGCGCTACAAGTCACCATACAAGGTAAGCATGATGAATTCTCCCGACAAATAAACATAGGGAAGGCAAAAATGAAGGAATGGACAGAAGTGGTCATACAGGAGAAGCCAGAAAGGGCAAAGAGAGATGCGGACAGCACATGATGGTGTCGGGCCTAGAGACAAGGACACAAGACAGATTGACTATGGCTGTTTGGAATTGTAATGGCACCCTTTGGTCTGATCCAGGGGGTTTTCAAAGACCTACACACACGAAGAAGTCATCTTCTAAACCAAGCCACATGAGAGTCCCAAGAGAGGACTACCAATTGTGACAGGGTACACGGCCCACAGGAAGGAGCTAAGGGGGGATATTGGGACACAAGGCTCTGGGGGTGTAGCTGTCCTTTTCCAATCACACCTGAGACTACTCATATCCATGATGCGGAAGGAGAAGCATGCATGGCACATGTGGATACGAATTCAGCCAGCTGGTGCACGGACGATTTATTGTTGTGTGCTACTTCCTCCCAGATACATCATCTTATGTGTGTGAGGTCACCACAAAGGGTCACAGCCCATATGAGACGATATATGATGATATCACGGAGTTCTCATATGACACTCCTTCAAGGCAACTTCAATGCACGTACGGAGGATAGACAGGTTGGCCTGCTTGATTTCAGATCGGACCCCCTCAGAGTCCCAGAGATGGACCCTACAGAGCTTGGGACAATGAGGCACGCAAAGCATGACACACCACATGTGATAGCAATGGACGACACTTATTGGAGCTGGGATTAATACACGACTTGATCATCTATAAAGGTCTCCACAGATGGTCGTTATCCAAAGGCCTCACTTGTTTCCCATATGGAGGGGGACAAGGACAGTGGACTACTTGATGGGCTCCCTAGCCTTTGTGTCACATGTACATGACCTCACTGTCCCTCCTCACCAACTTGGTGCCGCCGACCACTCTTGTCTGTCTTTCAGCATCTCGGTTACCATGCCAGCCGCAAGGTCAAACCCTCTTGCCACCAGCCACGTACATTTTGGCCATGCCCTTGATGCAGTTGTCACTTGTCTCGAGGGCTATCGACCTCCCTTTGAGATTATGCAAATCTTACGCAGGCCTCAGTCACTCGTCTTAGTGGTTTAGGATGCCACTCCTAGATCATTCCCTATGACCCGATTTGCACCACGCCCCCAGTTGGGAAGATTTTGAAGATTAGTGCCAAGAGATGAGATCTCACCTCATATGTTGAGCGAGCTTTGAAACAACACTCCAAGTGCAACAAATCTCACGCCACCTAGCACGTCGAAAGAGGCGAGCTTCCTCTCACATAGGATGGATGAGGTGATCTGATCTTTTCGAGGAGGGAACCCCACCATTGCATGGGGGCTTCTCTCCAACGGGAAGCCACCTATTCCCATCACGAGTCCGAGTGTTCGACATGAATATGCAACATCGCTCTACAGCGTCCCAATCCAAGCAGCACCTGATATGTCCTCCTTGTCGAGGCCCACCACACCTATCTTGTTCACTATACAGAATGTGCAAGCTGCATTGTATCGGCTCCACAATGGTAGAGCCCTCTATCAATTTGACAAACCTCTTGGGGCGTGTACTCTCCCTTTGACTGACTCATACAGGCTCATCACTCCGCAGATCATGACTCGTAGGATTTGCATCTCCTGAAGTCTCCTAATCATAGGGGCTCGTAGAAGGTGTCAAAGGCCTTCCAAAAATCTACAATGCATGCGTCGACTTTTGGGTCTCAGCCTCATCTCCTTGATGATGGCCTGAAGAGTGAAAATGTGATCAAGGGTAGAGTGTTGCCTCCAAAACCCAGCCTGTCCTAAAGCTCGCTTTTGCGAGAGCTGATCTTTCTCTCTAGCACTGATCCATAAATGTTGGCCAATGCGTAGCCAATCATAAGAGTATGGTAGTTTCCAGTGTCCATGGGGTCCCATGCTTTGTGTATCGGCACAGGTGATAGATGGCATATAACATGATTGAGCATCCGTGCTGAGATCGAGCCAAGACCTCCTATCCATGTGCAAAATGCTCAGTCCGCAATCCCTCATGATCCTGGAGTAAAGCAAGGATGCCCCCTCTCACTGACCCTCTTTGGGCTCTAGATCCATGAGATCACAACCTTCATTGACTGCTTAGGAGGTGAGGGACCATAGCTAGCTGATTTGATGATACAAATATTGATATACACATACGATATAGTCCTCATATCCTCCTCAATAGCATGCCTACAGAAAGACCTAAATAGTTTTTTATATGGAGAGAGACTTAACAATCTTGGCAAGACCAAGGTCATGATTTTCAATACCTCATGGGCAGTGCTTCATCAACACATTTTTGCTTATTGAAGGGAGCCGCTGGAGATGGTGCAGTCCTACACTTATCTGGGAGGACTGGTTTTCACAATGATTCATGCATCTAGGCTTACGCGAGGTTAGGAAGCTTTGGCCCAGCTAGAGCAACAGTGCTTTCAGGTGCACTTTCTGGACCCTCACGAAGGGATGGCTATTTGATACACTAGTGAGGCCGCGGTCTATGTATGCAGTACCCTTTTTGCTTACAAATGATGCAAAGCATTCAACCACCTGAATCAATCTATTCATGTTGATGTATGGATACGAACCAAGAGCCCCATGGGTATTTGGCTTGCAAAATGTCAAGCTTGGCACTGTTGTTGAGGGCAACAACAAGATATGTCAAAGTTTACAAGAGGGAGCATAAAAAAGTGCAAGATTCCTAAAGCCTCTCAAGCACTGCGAATTGGACAAGTCTATAAAATATATTCACACTTTTGTGGTCCTTTCTTCATCCTTAGAAAGATCCTACAAGTTGCATTTACCTGATGGTGTTCAAATATGCCTAGTCCAGTAGACTGAAAGAGAAGTCGGGTGAGGGGATACACTTTACTCTCTCAGGGTGACCTTGTACGACTCAAGGATCTAGCCACTTTATGTGTCCCATGAACATGAATGTCTTCTAGATTATAGGGACCGATAGCATAAGAATATGATTGTTCCAGAGCTAAAGCTTAAATGGAAAGATCCCTCAAAAGAGGATAGCGATTGGAAAAGTATTGATTCTCATTCCTACAGTTTATGTCTCACTCTCTGAATAAGGGGGGGAGAATGGTATGTCCACATTCGAACATAATTTGGGAGGTCAAGTTAACAAAGAGTCATGTGACCTAGCCCCAAGATAGTTAGGACATGGCATATCTTATGTAGAGTTAGGGTAGTCTTCAGGTTGAGACACCCTATGCCTATATAAGGTGAGCCTCGGCTCATTTGGGCCAGGGCAATTCTTGGGAGTGGGGCCTCCTAAGAATACCCAACTAAGATGGAGCCCATCCAGACCTATGTCTCCCTAATGATGTTATGTGCAAATGGGACTGGGTGTTATGAGACGTGTAGTCTTATCTAGGAGCTCACAGATCCGGGGTTGCTTGCCCAGCTTCCCTTCTCTACTTCTAGATCATGTGAACTCCTAGATGTCTTTTAAACATTGATATGTCTTTCCCAAGGTATTTTGCATCCCATAGCTGTCCATTAGATTAATTTCCTATATATAGAGCTGCATTTTGGACCTTGGGTCTTGCCATCATTTTTGTACCATCTTCTATGCCATTGATTCCCTAATCTCACATGCATCCTCTGGTATATCAACAGGTTTTATACCCCATTATTCCATCCATTTCATCTCATCTCGATGTCATCCCATGATTTGCGAGATATCCTGGTGGCATCCGTTTTCTCATCTTTGTTGAGGTATAAATCTTCCCTTCGAAAAGCATCATACCCATCTCGGCTAATAGGATGGGGTAAGGTGTCTGCGCCTTAACCCCCAATTCCCCTATGAGAAACCTTTTATGTAAAGTTTCTCTTCTTTTCCAATGGGTTAGGGAGAGCCCAGGAGCCCATGCTGGACACCCATAAAGGATCACTGTTTGTACAAGCATAGTATATAGAAACTTTCCCATTTCCCAATTCCACAGGGTGTGCCTTCTTGAAATTATTTTGGAAGCTGTACAAAGCTTTCAGACCCCCAAAATTCTTCTTTCTACACACGCACTCCATTTGTACTTGTCAGTAAATTCCAACCCTATATATTTGTATGAGTTGACTAATTCCAAAGGCAAAGGTGACATCAATCTGTTTATTGCGAGTTCAGCATGCCTTTTGATTGGCCTGTATCCCTGAGTATCTATGGAAGTCCCCCAGTGCATCTAGATATGCTTGCATTTATTGCTTGCTCTTTGCGAAGAATACATCATCTGTGTAAATAAGCAATAGTACCACGTATACTGCAATTCGGATACCTTCTCTGCCGTGAGCTTTCAGCCGCTCTTCCAGTTCATCAATAAAAAGGCCAAAAAGAGTTGGCGAGACGGGACAGCCCTGTTTGACCCTTACGTCACTGCTTATGACAGCTTTTCCTTTGGAGTATGACCCATCCACAAGTGGTTGTGCTAGCTTGGCTAAAACTCTTGTATAAACTGTACGTAGCCTCTCAAAGTTCGTGAAGGACTTAAAGTTCAAGTCTTTCCCATAGTCTATTGTGTGGAACCGTGGCAAAGGTTTTCTTGAAATCTACAAAGCAACAAAAGACAGCTTCTTTTCATGATGACAACCAAATGGTCTACTATCAAGTGTTTAGGTTGAAACCCTGCCTATGATGGTACCTTGACCCCCTGTGTCTCCGCCCATTTGCTGATTTTCTGCTTAAGAAAAGTGCCATACAGCTTGGCCACCATTAGGCTGTATTGCTTTGCCATTCTAAGAATAACCCTTCCTCTAGGGCCGTGTTCAAAAGTCTGGTGAGCATTTTCTCTGTCTTCTTGCCCCCCCATGTGAGCTCTTCTACTACTAGCCCTTGTGTATCTGAAGCTTTTCCATTTGCTGGCTTTTTCAGCTCTTTTCCTACATCTTCCTCTGTTATGATGTTGTTTGCTGCTTTGATGGAAAAGTCAGTTTACTTTCTTCAGGAGGCTTCATAGGCAAAGCTAGACCTCCATGGTGCGTGCTCTGGTCAGACTCTGCATCGTGTGTGGTCTCTAAGTCCTTGGCGGGAAAGAGGGAGGAAATTTTGTGCCTTCATGACAAACCCTCTTTCACTCCACATCGTTTCCCGCCCCTTCATTAATCAAAGATTTAACACCAGGGCTCTTTCCCTTTATCAGTTTCAATAGCCAAGCAATACATAGAGCAAGCTTTCAGTTGTAGGTGTGGGACTTCCACTCCACCCATAACTTTTAGAGGAATTGAAGTCTGTCCACACAAAGGACCTGAAAAGCTTTCCTAACTTCCTCTTGGAAGCCCATACTAAGCTCACCTCACTGGCCATTAGAATGTGCTTGATCACAATCACTATATCAAGGAATGACAAAATCTTGGTGTTCCAATATGAAAGCTTCTTCACGAGCTTATCATTGCTGGCACTGAAACTTACCTCTAGACAGCCTGCCTCCCAAATGCACATAAAAAACCTGGGCATCCTCATGTGCATCTAAAAAATCTCCAGCAATCTATCAATTTCACTCTCATCTACAACCAGCACAAAGCTTAGACTATCAACTACGAGATGGCCAAGATAAACATACCTGAGGGTAGCTTCAAGCCAGTCATCCCTCTTCTATATTTTGCTTTCCTACCTACAGCCAAGGGATTTGGGGTAGCTTTGTGATTTACCAAAACAGTTGAATGACGAAATTTCATGAGAAAGTCCAACTATTTCCACGGCTTCGATATCATAGGATTGAAGTTGTTTGTGTATATTTCCTTTGGGTCCCTTCTCAAGAAGATGGTTGGTTGGGTGATTTCACTTTGTAATACAAGTATATACTCGTCATTTGACATACCGATCGCTTCAAAGAATGTGTCAATGTCGAGTGTTGATTTTTACACTATAGAATGGTGACCTGGCCTTCTTTCCATTGAGACTGAGATTCCATGCTTAACAGTCTGCAATCCTATTCTTTTGATATTAACTTTGAGCATTGAAATTTGTTCAACATAACTTACAACCCTAGTGCTTTATATAGTCATTTCCAATAACATTAACTTTAAGCATTTGAAAATTGTTCGACATAACTTACGAACCCAGTGCCTTATATAGTTACCTTCGATATGAGAGTGAGAGAGAGAGAGAGAGAGAGAGAGAGAAAGAGAGAGAAAGAGAGAGAGAGACCTCTCCATCAATTCCAAGAACATTATCACTTTCAGCACCATAAGCAAGGACCACCTACAAAAAAGTCCCAACCCGATGATTTCAGGAATTTAAGCAATTGCTAGAAATTAAAAAGACATGGTACACGAGGGAAATATGCTACAAAGAATACCAATAACCAAAGAGTAAACATGCTAATAAGTAAAACTTTAAAAGCATGGTAAGAGAGGTAAATATGCTACAAAGAACACTAGAAAATAGAGTAATAAGAGGATCACAAGCACAACCAAGTAGCCGTGAGCATTTCTACTTTGAAGATTCCTAGATACAGTTTTGGGTGTCAAGTTTCTTGCGTGTTAACATTTCCTTTCAACACACTAGTAAGGGTATGTATGATCATCTATCATCAAAGTGTAATCGTGTAGATGAGGTCCCAGATATGTGTCTCTCTGTCTGTGTGTGTGTGTGTGTGTGTAGAGAGAGAGAAAGAGAGACAGAGAGAAAGAAAGAAAGTTGTCTTAACATCTTCGAGAGGGCTCATGGGCCTATGAGACAAAGTACAATCAGCAGAACAACTCATACAAGCCTCTATATCCCCCGGTCTGGTTGCCTCCTGCTGCTCTATAATCTGTCATAGCAGAGTCTCCCTGTGTCGGCACATCTCAAGTAGATAGAGGCCAATGCAAACCTAGTCATGGAAGTGGATCAGTCGTGAGAGAGGGTCGAAGCCGTTCCTCTCCTCGTAGAGGCAATGGTATTGTCCCCTGATCTCATAGTAAGATGGGCAGGCACATAGAAAATGCTCCTCTGTCTCAACCACTCCCAATGTACATAGCATAAAGATTCATTGCTCTCTAGGTATACCTGCTACTCTCCATGTCTCAATCCTCAACTAATGGAATGAAACATACATCTGTCCAATGGTGATCCTCATTGCATGCGAGACTCCTCTGTCCTCAAGGAACTGGAGTCTGATGATGAATCCCTCCTCCAATACTCTCAGGACGTGATCACGATAGAACTAGGACGTGGTGGGCAGCTCATGATCCCCCCCCAAAGTCCGAGATGTATGGAGCTGGACGAGATCTAACCGTATGATATGGTCAATCTCATCTCGCGGGATCGACTCAGGGGGTGCATCCATGCTGTACTAAAAGGGGGGGAGCATGTCCATCTGAATACCATGCATGGCAAACCATGTGGATATATGTGCATACCATGTGCTTGCTCCACTCTCTGCTAGTCGTCTAGATGACTCCAGGGCCAGCCTCGATAGTCTCCAGCGAGGTAAGTCCCAAACTCTATGGATGAATGTCACTGTCTAAAAGATGGCATCAACCTGTAGAGGTGTCATCGCGAACTCTACCTATACTATCTCCTGTGGAACTGAGGGCTTACTCTAAATCATCATGGACCCCATAGTCACCTGTAGCCGCTCAAATTTTCTCCGCTCTGTCATCGTCAGTAGATCACTCTCCCAGGAGGGTGCTGCATACATGGCAATTGGTCGCACTGGTGTATCGAAAAGCCAGCCCTTCGTTGGTGGGCCCTAGCATCTCTGGAATCTGCATCTCCTATAGTCTCCTGATCATGCGGGATAGTGGGACAATGTCAAAGACCTTCTAGAAGTCTACAAAGCATGTGTAGACTTTCTGGTGTTTAGACCTCGCCTCCTCTCTCAGAGTGAAGATGTAATCTAGAGTAGAGTGCTACCTCTTGCCTATCCCAATGCCCGCTGCCCCCAAGCCTTTGTATGACTGTTGAGCTCCCTCTCTAATACCGACCCATAAACCTTGGCCACAGTGTGGCCAATCATGAGGGCACGGTAATTCCCAATATCCATAGGGTCACCGGCTTTTGTGTATCAGGCTCGCCTCTTACGGCGTGTCAATCGTCGAAAGATCCTATGTTCCTCATATGACTTCAAATCACCCAAGGCCCGCTCCTGTGTCACGTGGGCTCTCGCCTTTCTGCTATCGTCATCGAACCAAGATCTTTCCATCTCAGACCCACATAGATCGGGTCATGGGAAAGGATCTGGTGGCAGCATCCTGTACCACTGAGACATGCCCAAACTTGTCCTTTAAAAATACAATGAAAATGTAATTTTAATCTCATGACAAACACTCACAAGCTTGAAAATCATTAACTCTATCACGCATAGCAGAGACTAGTTACTATGGCATCCATACTGATATCATTAACGCCCACCAACAATGGGTGTAGATCATAGTATAAATGATAGATAATTGCTCCAAATCAGGGATGCATGCAATGCAATTGCCTTGGTTGATCACAACAAAATACAAGCTTCAAAAAGAAAGAGAGCCGAGATACGCGACAAATCACACCAAAAGATAACACCTCTATTTATCAAAAACACGAGTGCATCCCTATTGGGCTTGTTGCTCACTACAATATAGATAGCCACAAAGGCTCTGTCGCAAAGACTCTACCACAAAGGCTTACCACACAACAACACAAAACACTGACCTGATCGAGACAAATAAACCTCTACACACCGACTGATAATACCGCCTCTCCAGCACGTAATCTCACAGACCCTGGCTATGTCGAGGAGCCAAGAGGCAGACAACCTTGCTGAAATCATGGAGAGCTACTCTCATCGCCACCTTGGAGAGAACTCGAATGGAGGCGAACACCAGCAGGTAATCTTACTGACCCTGGCTATGTCGAGGAGCCAAGAGGTAGATGACCCTGCTGAAATCATGGAGAGCGACTCTCATCGCCGCCCTGGAGAGAACTCGAATGGAGGTGACTGCCCTGGAGAGTACTGGAGGAAGGCAACCACCTTCTACGTAGGTGATTGCATGCAAGAGGTCCACGTGGACTATAGAGCCCTAACTACTCTCTAACCTCATGAGGATGAAGCCCAACTAACCTAGCAATAAGCATATGTTGTGGCACATACCCACACACACACAGACACACTTGAACACACAGCTACATACACACACTCTCTCTTGAACACCCATTTATACAAAGGTCTTTGTACTAAGTTTCTGTCAACATTCTGGAGGTGATGGGCAAACTCAGTCACAACAAAGGCCGGCACTAAAGGAGAAGACTTATCAAAAAGTAGTCCACATTCTTTCATTCAAGCGACAAATGCTTTTGAAACTATAGTATTTCATTTTAGTCTCTCCAAAAAAAGCATCTCTTCCAACCAAAGTAGATACGGTAGTGGCTCAAGCAAACTTGGCCTAGAGTTGTTCGAGCATTTACCCAAGTTTGTACACTCATTTGATGCTCAAGACCGTGGCTAACAATAACTACGTGACTACGTTGACATGCATTTTTCTAGGGCTTCGTCTCTCTCTTAATTGTAATGACGCATCAAGCTTTGTCCTCTATTCATCTAGCACATGTAGATAGTACTTAGAAGTAAAAACCTTGAAATGCTAGATAGATTGCTTTTTACTTGAGTAGGCCTCATGTGGACTCTAGAGTCTTTCCTTTTACTGCCTTCATCAAACTCCTATTAAGCAAGAACAATTGCAAGTGGAGTCTTTCCTTTTACTTCCTTTGTGAGAAGGCGACAGGATTGCTTTAACTCTTACCGATCCTAGAAGTTCAGGACATCACAATGGATTTTAAGGGACCCCTTCCCGCATCTATAGGTACGAGAAACACTCATTGTCTAACCATTGTTGACCGTTTTAGCAAATTTTGTATGCTTATTTTGTGCAAGCAAACGGCCAGCGCAGAAGACGTAGCCCACTTATTTATCAAGTATTAGTACCCAATTGGAGGATTGCCCACGGACCATTACCACGGACAAGGATTCCAAATTCACCTCACATCTCTGGAGGGAAAACTTTGGCACCAAGCTCCAGATGTCTAGTGCATTTCATCCGCAAACTGATGGGCAATCAGAGGTATATAATTAATTGGCATTTAACGTACTAAAATCTTATTGTCATGATGCGCAATCAAAAAGGGAGCAATACCTTTCACTTGTACAGGCCATACTGAACGATACATATTCATCGAGCGTTGGACCGTATGAAACGGCTTTTGGCAAGAGGTTCTCTTCACTCCTCACCAAGATGATATCCTCGTCTCTCGAAGCCAATAAAACTACAGAATGAATGGCAAAGATTACGAAGTTAGTTAAAGACCGCCTCGCCAAAACACGCACCAAGCCAAGAAGTCTCGTCAAGATGTCAACTATAAAGAGGGTGATTGAGTTTATCTCAGGATTATAAAGCAAAGGTTGAAGCAGATGGGCACGCGATGCCCCAAGTTATCCTTCAAAAGTTTTGGACCATTCCCCATTATTGAGAAGATCAGCGATATCTCTATGAATCTGTGGTTACCAAACAGTCGGACAATGCATAACGTCTTTCACATCACATGGGTTGAAGCCATATATTGGCCCAGCGCTCAATGATATCACAGATGAGTAGCAACCCGAAGTGCTCAATGATGCAGAGTTTATAGAGCCACTGCAGATTCTCCTCCAAAAATGGAAGCATGGGTTAGATGACATATCCGTGAATTCTACACGAAGTTTTGAGATCGAGGAACCCATGAAGAGGTTTGGCTAGACGGAAGTTTTTTCCAAGAGTTCCCACAGATATTGGCAGAATACTTGGAGGCCATGTAATTACCACAAAGTTAAGGAGGGAATGTCACATGCACCCCTGCACTTGGGTGCACCGTGATAACTGGCTACATCGACAAGTGCAAGTAGATCCCTAATGTAGGTGATTTTGTCATATGCTGTGACCCCATAGAGGATAGTCTCGAACAGATTTGACATAGAGGATAGTCTCGAACAAGAGGTCCAACAAGATGATACACTTTTCATCCTTGCTTGCAAGGTATTGCAGGATTTCTTTTCTCATCCAATAGCAGATCCTAAATACTGAAATTTATCGAAACAAAGGGAGTTATTATTATCACATCTAATTATAAATCCTAAGAAAGCATATATAACGGTAAATATAAATGAAACCATATATAATGGTAAATATAAATGAAACACAGTACAAGAGTTGAGAATTCTGACCACATCATATAGTCTCTGAAGCTCTTGTAATGATACATCTCTTCCAACGTGCACATTTCCAAAAAAATTGCAGCGTTGACTAGCCGCAATTGTGGAAAACTGATTCATAACAACCTGCTCATCTAGCAATACAGCATTTCAATGAAACGTCATCAGCTTCTACATATGCAACTCAAAATTAGGAACAATTACTAGAGGTTTAAAACTTGCAAGTATAGCTCTTTCTTCTATCATAAACACAAGTGTGGATTTTAAAAAAGGAAAAGATTACTTAAGCAGTTAATGTATTCCTATGGCATCACAATCGTGAAATATCAAGCTTTAGTTGTCCCTTTCAATACAAAAATATATAGAGATATGGAATCATTACGTCTCCTTACATACCTTTGTTTCTGGGTGATCAGGTGCAACTCCAGAACGCACCAATCCAAAAGGCACAGGCAATCTTTCCAAAATATCAACTTCTGCTTGCTCAAAACGCTTCAACAACTGTTCAGTTCATTCCCAGTCACAGATAACATTAAAAAGAAGATAGGAAACCTTAATTTGCAACCTTATGCATTTTCCTATCTGAGGACACATGAAAAAAGTGCACAAAGCCTTACTAACTTATGGAAAGTCTAGTTTTACAAAAGCTCCATGTTAGAAAGACTTACACCAACTTATGAAAGTGTAGCTTTACAAAATCTAAAATCTATTTCACAAAAATCATGTGCACAGCATTACTTGATTACTACGCAAACACTTATGCAACTCCAACGTATTCCTAGGTCGCATTTGCATGTCTTGACCTATGCCACTGGATATGGGACCCGATCAAGCTTTTCATCCAAAGATGCCACATCTACTAGATGTTGACTATGGCACCAATGAGCTCCTCATTCAAGGCACCCTCATTGCAATGTACAAGCCGGGCTAGCCCACGATGCCCACAGATTCGTCCCACAAATTGGAGCAAAGGATGAAAACATCGGATCTCTGCCATGTTTCAAAGACACATCATTCCTGCTGGGACCCTTGTTAGGCCTGCATAGTGCTCAGATCACTCATGACAAATACCTAACAGGATCATTCCCCCACACATCTTCAAAGCATGTTTCTATTTTTTAGTTTCAATGTCAGTTTCCATTAGATCTTTGAGGATTGCTAGATACATTTAGTTCACATGCTCAGGGGTTTCGCGATCATTGTTTCAAACTTCGTCCCATAGGCCTTTTTGGCTTTCCACAAATGCTATGCAAGAGATAAGAACCCCTCGTGCATAGATGAGAGGGATGCTAAGGGAATGATGTCGGAAATCTTCTACAGATGGGAGAGCTATGATAGATAAGCATGGCAAAGCTCTGCTAACAATGTATGGAAGCCATGGCATGGTTGTGGTAAATGGGACACACTAATGGGAAGGATGGTAGATACTGCAATGTTGGCACACGTTAAGAAACCTTATGCTGAGAATCCCCGACATCGGACCATTGACCATTGATCATAAATATTGCCTACAAGATTTTGATTCAGCGAGATGCTGTAATTTTTAGGGAGGCAACAGGTTTGCTTGTATGCTAAGTTGTTAGACACCCTTAGGTAGACATAATGAAAAATAGTGGCAACCTCTGCACAGATTCCATGAGAGTGTGTAGTATCATGTCTCGCTTTGAAACGCAGCAAGAAAGGTGTGTGAGGAAGCAAGAACAAAAGTAAAAGATACCATGGGGACCCTATTGCACTTGAATGTACAGCCTCACACGGAGAAAGTCACTAAACTACTAAGTGTGAAGAAGACTAGATAGCTCTATTGATCCTAGTGTGATGAAAAGAAACACAAATATGTACGCAGGAGGACAGAACGGACATCAAACTAAATCAGATGTTTGCACATGCAAAGGCCTTTGTGAGTAGAAGGGGCTCAAGCACATGCTCATGATAGACAAGAAAGCTACAAATTCCTATTTGTTCTCTCTGTGGAGGATGTCAACCAAAGTCTACAAAATTTGGCCAACTACAAGGACATGGACTCAACCAATTTTGCTATTACCAAAGTCAACTTGTAGAGAACAATGGAAGAATTGGGATGCTCCGAAATCATACGGCTGCAGTGACAAGAACGTGTATGATGTTGGATCAAGATAAAAGGCCCACTCCTTGTTTCTTTCCAGCATCCAGTGCAGGACAGAAAGCCTCCTTCCTAGGCTGTGCTGTGCACTCAGAGCTGGTTCAGTTTGACAGAGAGAGTTCCATCAGTTCTCCTCAGCACTTGGCTGAGTTTTGTATTGCTCCCTTGAAGCCAGTTTCTGCCCACCATCCGGTGGATGAATATACTCTTTCTCTCTCTCCGTTTAAGTTATCTCTGAGTGAGTGTTTATTGCATCTGTGATCAGTTATCTGAGTTGAGTGTGTGGGAAGAGTGGGAGAGATCTTGGGTGGAGGTTTGAGTGATTCATTCCCTCCTATTCTCCAACATGGTATCAGAGCCATAGGCTCTCAACTCTTCCTCATCAAAGCACTCTCTGAAGGAAGGAGTCCCTTGGCAGTAAGGCGATTCTGTTTTCAGCTCAGGCTAGCACGGGAGGTCAGTACATTTATTTATGTTTCAGTTATTCAGTTTGCTATTCACTGAGATGGATCAACGTTCAGAAGCCTCTACACCCATTGCTCGTCCTTCCTCCTTCTCCAATCATCTTCCTTCTTCATTTATCCCCAATTTCGGTGAAGCTGGAAAGCTCGATGGGACAAACTATCCAATCTGGAAAGTCAAGATCCGAAGCCATCTGTTGGCACGGAAGTTGTGGAAAATTGTGAATGGGACCGCGAAGAGAAGCCGGAGGACATTGTGGATAAAAGAGGCAAAGTTTTAGTTGAAGCAGATGCGGATGAACTCTGTGCATGGGAGGAGAGGGATGCTCAAGCCTTAGCAATGCTTATTGGCACGACAACAGATGCTGTGATTCCTCATATCCAGTTGGTCTGTGATTCCTCATATCCAGTTGGTAGAGACGTCTTCAGAAGCGTGGGCCATACTGAAGGAGCTGTATGAAACCGATAATACACCCGTATCATTACTCTTCAGCATCAGCTTTATAATCTTGATATGAATGAGAGTGATAGTGTGCATGATCATCTGACAAAGGTGAAAGTCGTGCGGGACCAGCTCGCAGCGGTTGGTCAGAAGGTGGACACGAGTCAATTGGCGTTGCTCACACTCCACAAGTTGCCACGGAGTTTCAAAAGTTTTGTGACTATGGTCACTGCGGGTCAACGGACTAAGCCAATCACCTTTGAGGAGCTTGGCCCACTCCTGCTTCAGGAGGAGGCTCGAGAGAAACTCTTTACGCAAACTGACGAGAAGGCATTAGTGGCCAAAGACAAGCCTGGAAAAGGCAAGCCAAAGGATTCCAAGAAGTCAGAGGATGTTGAACGCAAGAAGAAAATGAAGTGCTATTACTGTGAAAAGCTTGGCCACTCCGCCAAAGAATGCCGAAAGAAGAAGGCGGATCAAAAGCGAAAGAGAGAAGCCAAGAACAAAGAAGAGCCTAAGAATGATTCTGCCAATGTGACGACTGGACAGTTATTTTTAATCAGTGAACATTGTTCAGCATATGCAGTCAGTGAAGGTAAAGAGGGTTGGTATGTTGACAGCGGTGCTTCCAAGCACATGTCCAACAGAAGGACTTGGTTCAAAACCATGGAAAGTACACACCCGGATTCCAAAGTTTATGTCGGGGATAGCCGGACGTGTCCTATGAAGGGCATCGGTAGCATTCCTTTCATTACAACGGCAGGTGAGGAGAAGGATATCTCTGGAGTACTTTATGTACCCAGTCAGATGGACAAAAACAACATGGCAGTTCTCTTTCAAGATGACAAGGTCACCATGACATCCAAAGGAAATGGGCAAATGGTGGCTCAAGGCGTTGAAGAGAATGGACTGTACCGTCTCAGTGCAATGTTGGTTCATGAAGACAACGGAAAGTCCAAACTTTGGCATGAGCGCTTCGATCATGTCAGCTATGGAATCTTGGCTGAAATGTCAAAGTCGAAGATGGTGGATGGACTTCCACCAATTACAGGCAAGGATGATGTCTGTAGGGCTTGTCTAGAAGGCAAGCAGCACAGGGATAAGTTCCCACAAGAGGCCTCGTTTCGGGCCAGCAAACCACTTGAGTTGGTTCACGCCGATATTTGTGGTCCAATGTCTACAGCATCGTGGGCAGGATCCAGGTACTCACTTCTCTTTGTGGATGATTTTAGTAGAATGACCTGGGTATATTGTTTGGCTAAAAAGTCTCAGGCTTTCAAGAAGTTCAAAGACTGGAAGGCCAGAGTTGAAAAGGAGACAGGGGAGGATGTCAAGACATTCCGCACACACAAGGGGGAAGAATTCACCTCAAATGAGTTCAACACATTTTGTCGCAAACATGGGATCAAGCGACAACTCACCACCGCACATACTTCTCAGCAAAACGGGGTAGCCGAGAGGAAGCATAGAACCACCACAGAGACAGGGCTTGCTATGCTCCGAGGGAGGAACCTTTCTAAAGCCTATTGGAGTGAAGCTATCAATACAGCCATATACATTCTCAACCGGACCAAGACGAAGGCCGTCAAGGACAAGACTCCATATGAGGCATTTTATGGTAAGAAGCCCTCTATCACTCATCTTCGCATTTTTGGTTCTAACGCATGGGTGCATGTGCACAAGGAAGACAGGACCAAGCTTGATTCCCGGAGCAGAAAATGTATCTTTGTTGGGTATAGCAAAGAATCCAAGGCCTACCGCCTCTTCGACCCAGTAAAGAAGCAAATCCTTATCAGTTGGGATGTTGTCTTCGAGGAAAAGGAACCTGAACCCCAGGAGGAGCCTCAAATTGAGGAGGAGGAGATTGTTCAAACCCCGAACCCACCCCACCTCAGGTTGACCATCCAAGAGGTGGCAAAATCAGAAGCTGATGTTCCACAAGATACTCAAGAAGAGCAGAATGTTCCAGAAGAAGTTCCCGTTCCTCCTCCCACAGAGAAGCAGAAAAGGTTGCCCCAATGGTACCTACGGACATTGGAAGAGTCTCGGGTCACCGAATTACCTAAGAGTAGCAGTTCCGGATTGCGGCGGTCTCAACGTCTTCAAAAGACCCCATCCGTGAATTTTGTGCTGGTGGCTCAACTTGATGAGCCAAGGACCTTCGAGGAGGCAAAGGACAATCCACAATGGCAGGCTGCCATGAAGGCAGAGATGGATGCTGTCCTGAAGAACAATACCTAGGACTTAGTGGCCAGGCCCCCGCGACGGAAAGTCATCGGCACTAAGTGGGTATACAAACTTAAATACAAATCAAGACGGCAGCTTGGATAAGTATAAAGCAAGGTTAGTGGTGAAAGGTTTTGCTCAAACTGAAGGCATGGATTTTGATGAAACTTTTGCTCCCACAGCCCACATGGTTACTATCCGGACAGTGATTGCCCTTGCTGCCCAATTCCAGTGGCCTATTTTTCAAATGGATGTGAAGTCCGCATTCCTTAATGGAACCCTGGAGGAGGAGGTATACGTGGAGCAGCCACCGGGCTTTCAAGATCCAAGGTCCCCATTAAAGGTCTGCAGGTTGAAGAAGGCGTTATACGGGCTGAAACAGGCCCCCAGAGCTTGGTACCAAAGGATTGATATATTCTTTCAGAGGATAGGGCTTAGTCGGAGTCCTTCTGAGGCAAACCTTTACTTTGTTCATTGAGAAGGGATTGTGACTAGTACTCATCCTCTATGTTGATGATCTTATCTTGACAGGTGATCATGTCAAGAAGATATCACAGGTCAAGGAGCTACTCATGTCTGAGTTTGAGATGACTGACCTTGGGTTATTACATTACTTCCTTGGGATTGAAGTAAAGCAGGCCAAAGACAGGATCTTCATTTCACAGGAGAAATATTGCAGAGAACTTCTGAAGAGATTTCAGATGGAGGATTGCAGGACAGCATTAACTCCCATGGAGGTCGGGCTCAAGCTAAGTGTTCACGACACATCTCAGCCAGTTGATACTCCCTTGTACCGACGGTAGGAAGTTTGCTTTACCTTACCAATACTCGACCTGATATTTGTTATGCAGTTGGGCTATTATGCCAGTTCTCTGCTTCTCCCAGGAAGAGTCATTGGGATGCAGGTTTACGGGTGCTGAGGTATCTTAAGGGTACTTGCACCTATGGGATCACCTACACCAAAGGCATCGAACTAGGCGGGTTCTGTGATAGTGATTGGGCGGGTGATGCTGACACCAGAAGATCGACAACACGGTATTGTTTCTTACTTGCATCTGGTGCCATCTCTTGGCTAAGTAAGAAGCAACCCACAATGCCCTTTCATCTACAGAGGCAAAGTACAGAGCCGCGTGTACAGCAGCTTGTGAGACACTGTGGTTGAGGTGGATTCTGGAGGACATGGACGTGTGTCAGGAGGATGCAACAGTGCTGATGTGGACAATCAGAGTTGCATAGCCATTGGCAAGAATCCAGTGTACCATGCGCGGACCAAGCACATCGAAGTTCATTACCACTTTGTTCGAGAGCTCATCATCGACGACGTGATTGAGCTTATCTACTGCCCGACCACCGACAACTTGTCCGACCTCTTCACGAAGGCACTCCCTCGAGAACAGATGGAGCACCTCATCAAACGCATGGGGATTGGCCCACAGTTGTGACATTAAGGGGGGTGTTAGAGACTCACTGTGCCCACCTGTGAGCCCCCGATTTGAGGGGACAAGGGGCAGTGAGAGGTAGGAGGGCTGGGAAAGAGAGACCCAGGCTGACATCATAGGCAACCAGCACACGGGCTGGTTGCTGCCTGCAACAGCAGAGAAATAGGGGGCCCTTGTGCCTCCCTTGGAGGCGTCTACAGTCCCATGGACTGGCTGCACAGGGCACCCTTTTATAGGGGCCTGTGGCAGGGCCAGTCGGCCCAACCAGGGCCACCGACCAGGGTCAACCCTGGTCAGATTTCCAGGGCAGTCTGGTCGGCCACCAGACAGGGTACCAACCCTGCTGGTCGGCCAACCCAGAGGGCCTGGGCAGTGCCTATAAAAGGCCCACTCCTTGTTTCATTCCAGCATCCAGTGCAGGACAGAAAGCCTCCTTCCTAGGCTGTGTTGTGCACTCAGAGCTGGTTCAGTTTGACAGAGAGAGTTCCATCAGTTCTCCTCAGCACTTGGCTGAGTTTTGTATTGCTCCCTTGGAGCCAGTTTCTACCCACCATCCGGTGGATGAATATACTCTTTCTCTCTCTCCGTTTACGTTATCTCTGAGTCAGTGTTTACTGCATCTGTGATCAGTTATCTGAGTTGAGTGTGTGAGAAGAGTGGGAAAGATCTTGGGTGGAGGTTTGAGTGATTCATTCCCTCCTATTCTCCAACACTTCTAATGGAGATGTTATAGAAGCAACTCAAATTAATGGAGTCATGGGAGAGAGGCACAAAAACCCATCATAGAAGGCTAGGGCATAGCCATATTTTCTTGGGCAGGTACCTAAGCATCCACAACAAGCTCGCCAAATGAGATGGGTCGCTACACTAAGTATATAAATGGACAAGATGACATGCCATCGGAGGGACACTTTGTCTATTGAGCAACATGCTTTTCTCCACACACCCCGACAAAAGATAGACCCCACCACATCCTAGATGGACATTAAGCTATTGCTCACCTTCACTAACAATGGGGCTGTTAGAAATCGACCAACAGAGGGTACGCACAGCGGAAGACTGATAGAATAGCCCAGGAGCAGTGTGTGTGGGGAGTGGAATCACAAACTTCTTAAACTTATGTGCATCAAATAGATGTGCACACTCATCAATAGACAATGATCCAGCCAGATATAGAAGCTACCAAAACAATATATTTCCGTCCAAAACTATGGACACAACACACAGATAGATCCAAAGTCCCACCAGAGCGTGGTCCTTTGATCTTACCACAAGGTACTTCCACTATCTGCTGGATATCTCTAGACTCGAGCCCGCGTTCTCCGCCTCGAGCGTATGTAGACTCTCTGTCCAGATCTCAGCACCCTGCTACCCTGGTAGGCAGCCTAGGGTTCAGCCTTGTGAGCTAAGTCTACAGCAGCACCTCCAGCACTCCTTTACCTCCTGATTGTAGGCCAAAGGATGAGGGTAAGCTGCTCCTATTCCTCTGATGGCTGACCTGCTGGACGTGAAGAATGAGGCTGGATGCCTACTTTTATAGGCCCAAAGGGCCCCTTGAAGTGGCCGACTGGCTTCTGGTCGAGTCAGTCTGCCCCTAAAACCGCCCCCACATGCCCTTTATTTGGGGCTGTGGGCAGCTTCTCTTGGGCTGTGTGCCCCCTGCCTTTAAGTGGGGGCCCAGCCCCCTTGCTTTGTGTGCCAGCCCCCCCCCAACTCCCCTCTATGCATGGGACTGTGAGCTGGCCTATGTGGCCACCAGCTTCCTGGCCCTGTATAAGGGCAGGGTGCTGCCCACTGCAGCCCCTCCCTTCCCTCCAACCCTTGTGCTGCTGCCAGGCCCTCTTGCAGGCCCTTTAACCTGCTCATAGCCCTTCTCATCCCCGGCGCTTATGGCCCGGGATTCTCTTTGTACCTGCTGCTCCAGATCTGCCCTCTTGCAGGCCCACTCCATCCCTTGGATGCCCTGCCATCTGCACTGTAACTGGCGCCATCTGTTGCAGCCTTCATCTCTTGTGAGGTGCTGCCCATGTGGCAGCCCCCTCGCTCTCTCTTCTTTGGGCATCTTCTGTCCTAGGGCTCCCTCCCCCATGCTCTCCTCATATGGGGGCTTACAGATAGGGTGGTGACCTTTCCAACAGGGGCCACAAGATCACTATGGGCGCATGAAGAAAGAAGACAACACCACCAACAGCACCATGACAACAAATATACACAATTAAGAGCAACAACTCGGGTTGATTAAACACCAGTTTTCATTGCTATCACAATAGTGTTGCTCTTTATCACTATAGTTTAGGGGAGCAATTGTTGACATATACGCACGGAAAAACTAGGCTCTTTTGGTGTGGAAGCAATTAAGCACCTAGGGTGAGAGCATTGTACGAGTCATGGTAAAAGCCTAGAGGGGGTCCCCATACTTTGCTGCACTATGCTTGTATTAGACCAAGGCGTATCTTTAGTTGCCTCCAGCACCCAACTAGTACAGCCAAGTAGTCTTCATAACTCCAAGGCATTCTAGACTGTCCACAACTTGCCTTGTGGTTCGTTTCTCTTTTATGACGTCTTGGATCCTTGAAGAGCGCCATATGAAGTCTTGGATCATAAATGCCGCAATCCACATATATCATAGAAAGCCTAATTGGACATTTACACATGACACATTTTCACCTGCACGTACTTCCAATGTAAAACTCCAAAAGTTTCCTAAATTGCACAGAAAAGCTCAGCTATCCCTCCACATCAATGAGGATCATGCTAAACTACTTTTAACAAACCAAATGTGGAAAAAATCTAGAAACCGTAGGCCAGCCTAACAATGCCAAATGCAACGAGTTCACTGATGATCGATTCCCCATAATGGCAGTCAACCTACATGGACAAACCTATGAGAACATACAGCAAGTTCAATAGGAATACTTCAAAAACAAATGAAACAGCATGGGAGGAAGAAGTTTGAGTTGGGGATAATGATTATGAAAGAGCAATGGCATCAAACGCACATGATAAATATTCTCACCAATCACAATTAGTTACCCTAGGGTTCATGCACCTAGATCAAATGCACGAACCATCAACCTTATGGCTTGCAACTTAGACATGTCAACACTAAAAACTTTGCAATCACAGCAAAGCACACATTATTGCTGAGTAAAAGCTGGGCTGCTAAGAATACAAACATGAATAATTCTACAGAAGGCATTCAATGGTTGTTAGAGCCCTTCCTAGTAGACACAACTACATGTCATTGCATATCTTTTAAAGCAATATGATAAAACTAAAGACTATTGTAGGTCAGCCTAGTAATGCCAAATGCAACTGGTTCAATCGTGAGCAATGCTGATCACGGCAATCATCCTACTTGGCCCACTTAGGGTGGCCCCAATTGCAGCACACCCTTCTCTCTAGTTCCGTCAAGTCTCCCGGACATGTTTGCCACTCATAACTTTCTTCAGGGCTGAGCATGTTTCTCCATGTCCCGTGTAGCCTAGGGAGATAGCTACTGGGGGGATAGCAACTCGAGGGATGACAAGGCCTCAGCC
The DNA here is from genome assembly GCF_047967505.1 of Dipteris shenzhenensis. NCBI lineage: Eukaryota > Viridiplantae > Streptophyta > Polypodiopsida > Gleicheniales > Dipteridaceae > Dipteris > Dipteris shenzhenensis. The sequence goes on from NC_141597.1 coordinate 47,542,997, forward strand.
CTCGAGTTCTTTGAAGTGGCAGAGAATCAGATTCTTTGGGAGACGGGAGAAGTTGGGCCATCCAAACCTGACCCCACTAGGGTGAGCTCCTTTACTGGCGCGTATGGATTTGGGAGGACGGCTCGCTTCATGACATCTAGTGGGGCCCTGATGAGTGGCTCTAGCCATCTAGGATGAGGATCTCAAATAAGATAGCAGAAAAAGAGTTCTTACACCACGCCCATCGATAGTGGGCCACTCATGGACGCCCCACTGGGTGAGCTTAATACGAGATTCCGGTCTCATCTCTAGCCTTCACCCAAGGAGGATCTCTTACTGTTTCTTGTTTTGGCCTGACTGTAGCCTCTACCTTAGATCTGTAACTAATGCAAATGCAGAGAGATGGGACTTGTCACTGTTGTGCGGCAGGAGACTGGAGATGATACCATATTGCTTGTGGCGCTGCCCCTCGGCCTAGCAGATCTAGTTGGGCTTTCTCAAGATTGTGGCCAAGATGCAGAGGATCCCCCCGGGTTTTCAGCTTGGGGCTTGTAGCTAACCCTTTCAAGTAAAATAGAGCAAGTGTAATAGGAATGCTTCGAAACAACAAGAAATAGAATGGTGAAATGAGTATTGAATTCAGAATAACAGCTATAAAATAACAACGGTAACAAATGCAAGTGATAAATATTCTCACCGAGCACAATTCGTTATTCAAAAGTTCACGCACCTAGGTCAAATGCACAAATCAATAGTATGGCTTGAAATTAAACATTTCCACACGTAAAAATTTGCAATCACAGCCAAGCGCACCTTATTTGCTGTGTAAAACCCTGCAGGGCCACTCCCAACAATACAAACATGAATATATCTACGGAAGGCATTCAAATGGTTGTAACAGCCACTCCTAGTAGACACCCTTCTAGCAATCCTTGTCCACATTGAGAATTCTCAAGTCATGAGAATTTGTGAACCCTGGAATAACTTTCAGGATTCTTAAGTGGATCACCAAACCTGGATACTTCACAATCCTGCACATTAACCACATGGCATCATATTTGTGGAGCAAAAAGGAAGCACAAAAGGGAATGGATGGAGCAGAAGCACAAAATGAAACAATAGGGGGCAAGAATACTCAACTGGTTGCCTAACTTACCGTACCAATGCAAACAAGGAAAGTAAAATTTTCGAGTGATGAACATAATCCAAAGAAGATAAAAATCCCTTTATAGATCCACTCCACTAACACTTTTTTTATACAACCCTCTTGAAACACTTAATGGCACAAAGAAACAAATGCTTTCAAGCACGTATAGCTCAATCCCTTCAACATTGTGGTTCTCAGCAAATGGAAACTAATATGAATCTTAGAGCCACAAAAAACTTAACATGCGGGTATGTATGGAAGTCCTAGCTAGAGGCAGATTGGGCTCTAGTGGAGAGGATTCAAGTTCTCTTACTATCAGAAATGATCCACAATCAGCAGTCAGTCCCACATCAGATAGTTCTGCTTGAGTTTAGAGCAGCCCCACTACAGCTTGGCGCAGCTTTTCCGGTTATCACATATTTCCACTAAGGGATTATGGCTCCTACACCTCAAGCTGACATAGGCCACCATGGTGGCCCTATCTTCATCCATAACTTTGGTAGTTGAGGGCGACCGGAGGTGTTGGTACTCACATACATGCAAATGGTTTGAAAAGTCTGGGATTCCACATGGACAAATTACCCCTTTTAGTATAGCATTGATGCCCCTCTATTCCGCTCACATGTCACGAGGTCAACTAGGTTATCCACAACAATCTCTTATAGCTTCACACATTCAGGACCTGGTTGGCACCCAGCAAGCTTCCTGTGAAGCTCAGCTTCTAGAAGGACCATTGCTTACGGATTTCAGAGGAGAGCTTCATTGATCCACCAGGATATGCATGGATCCACCTCCCCACTCCCTAAGATATCAATCGAGCAGTTCCATATCTCGTCACACCACCTATGGATTGAGAGTGGCCGGGCTGAGAGCATACCTAGAGAGGGTCGCATCTGTACTCTATGTGCTCGGTAGGAAATCGAGTTCGAGGAGCACTTCAATTTCAGATGTCCTCTCTACTATGAGATCTGAGGTCGTTACCATTGTCTCTTCAGGGATGGTTTCGGACCCGTCTCCAATTTCTTGTCTTCCCAAATCAAAGATGCTTAGCAGCTTTCATTCATGAGACCATTCAACACACAGAGCATCTACTCAGGACACATATGTGAGATCAGGGTGTACAACTAAACTCCACTTAGAGCATGATCACTAAGGTTTTCTACCTAGACAACAGACCAATAGGTGCCCAAGGAGACAACAGAGCCAAGGTCCAGAACAAGAGACACGACAGACTCACTAACAGGTTGATGCATAGACTCAGTGTTCACTCTATCAGAGGCACAGCCGATGGGGTGATAGTGGCATTTGTCCAACGCAGGGCCACAACTAGGAGACCACAAGGAACCACACATACCGACCCCCGCCCAGTGCTCTATCACAAATTCTATGCCTCCGTAGCCTCATACACCGACAAGCTCCCCCTTTTGCTTGACTCCTGTGCCAGCGTTCAAAGAATCATCGCTGTGACAATTTCCATCCTCTCCATGGGCTAGACATGCTATGTATTGGTGTCTCTATGATTATGTTATATTCATCTTGGGTGTGGATACCCGCTACCCATTCAACGAATTGCATCAAGTTCTTTCAGTCTCATAAACCTTTAGGTATTTTGAAGACTTTTAATGAGCTTTCTTTCTTTCTTTCTCTCTAAACCATTCGGTGTCAAACACAACTTTGAAGCTTCATAATGGCCGAGATCATGTCTGTGGACACTTTTAGGGTGGACAGAAGAGATCGAGAGCACTCTTGGGATCAAACAAGGTTGCCCATTATCACCAACCTTCTTTGGCATCTACATAGATGAGCTCGAAACTTTCATTGGGACACTAGAGGAGGTAGCAGATAGTTCTGTCCAAATTTGGGACATCCCCACTGCAGCTTGACGTAGCATTCCAAGTTATCACATACGTCTACCAAGTCATGGATTATAGCTCTCATACCTCAGGCCAATACAGGTTACCATGGCTGGCCCTATCTTCATTGATGACTTCCGCAACTAAAGGAGATCAGAGATATTGACATGTGGATGGTTTCAAAGTCTTGGGCTTCACATGAATAGATTAACCCCCTTTTAGTATAGCATTGAGGCTCCCTCTCTTCCACTCACCTATCACGAGGTCGCCCAAGTTTGAGTAATAGGCACAAGATCGAGTGCTTTGCTTTCATATGCCTTGTGTACTATGCGACAACATTACCACTGTCTCTTCAGGATGGTTTTGGTCCCCTCTCTAGTTTCCTGTCTTACCCAGATCAGAGATGCTTGGCGAATTTCATTCATGAGACCATCCGACACAAAGAACAGTTGCTCAAGACACATACGCGAGATAAGTGTGCACAGCCATCAATCTCCCAAATCTGTTGTGACCCATTGCCTTGCCACCTTGACACAAACAGCAGCGATCTACTCCTCTACGGTCACGCACAGACTCAGTGCATATCAATCACTCATTTGAGCGCCCAAATTCAGCGCCTGCCAGTCGCCATGAATTCACCCCAGACAGCACCAATTTACCACACCATTTTGGAGCCTCTGCCCTAATTTTGGCCCTCCTCTGCTCGCTGCAATCAGCCTCCAACAACTGGCCGTCCTTACCTGCACATGAACATGACTGGCTGTAACGATCTACTCTCCATCTGCACTTATACTCTGCTTCATGCCTTTGTTCCTTGAGCAAATGGGACCTGCAGACCCTGACAATTCCAACTGCTAGCTGCCTTGGCATTCGTGCTCCAGAAAACTCTAATTTTCACCTCAACAGACAGCACATTTTCCCCTCGAAAATGCCTTCATCTGCCTCAACAGAAGCACCCTTCCTGGTAATGCTGGAATTACCCACACAGGCTCAGACAATTGGGGCACAAGTTTCAGTGCAACCTTTGACACCTCGGAGTGCAACTACAGGCCCCAAAAAGTTCAACATAATGGTAACACTACAGCAAATGACAAAGCCTTCACAAAGGAATGGACCCTCATAGTGATATCCCAGGCTCAATATCTCCTTCTCATTTCACAAGGACACCCTGGGAATCCTTAATGAGTGTTAATGCCTATGAAGGAGTAGGTGTTTGCTGGAGAGTCCACAGATCTAGAAGAGGATATGGTGCTGCTGTAGGAAGAGGTGGGTATCCTGAAGAAGGAGAGCCTTCAGGGGGAATTGAAGGGGGAATGACCTGCTTCGGAGGATATCTTGGCGCTGACTAAGAGGGAGCGTATCCTAGTGCTGGGCGCATGGGACATGTCTTGTGCCAAGGATGGACAGCAAATTCAAGTGGGAGATCGTCGGCGTGGTAGCATTTAGTTTCATGGAACACCACTTGGACTACTTGGACATAATTAGCAGCCTGCTTTATAAAACACGACCATTGGGTGGTGTGAACCACCACACCCCGTGACAACAAAGACATCAAAGAGAAAAACAAGGTGAATGATATTTCTCATTCAAAGGGCCTGCCCGACAATGGAACAGAACGCTAGCACTCATCAGATGACCAACTAAAGACTAGCGATCGCCTCAATCTAGATGGTAGAGTGAGCAAATTGAACACAGTAATCAAGAAACAGGATAAAGCTAGAACACCCTTCCTAACCCATAAAGGTATTGGAGAGGCTATCAAGCACACCATAGCTTGCATGAAGCCAGTGAGAAACAGAGTCAATGCGATGATTTCATTTGGCCATTCATGAAAGCTTAAGAGTAGCGCATGCCCACGAGTGCACTGGCAACCTTGGATCTAACCCATTCCCAGGCTCATCTTTGGCTAGAGTCTTATACATACGTGTGTTGACCGCACCACAGACACAAGCTGTGGGAGCACAGTAAATGGAATTGATACATTTGCCTTTCCCATCACCACTACCATTGGTGCAACAATTGCTCCCACCTGCCCTGCTTGGTTCACGAACCCCATTGCTGCATTGTGTACTGATTTTGAAAACAACTCTGCTGTGTACACACTGTAAGCCCTCGCTAAGAAGCATATCGCTGCAACACTGCATGCAAGCCTTACCTTGCACGCATACAACGTATCCCCATATTCCACTGATACCAAGATGCTGCATATGCTACTTGCTTCTGTCAACAACATTGTGATACAAGCATGAAGGGCCTCCCAAACTTTCCTAGACGAATCCAGAGATTTTCGCTATTACATTCAGCAAAATGTTACATTGGTGCCTAGATTGCCTACGTTCAAGCTTATGCCGTGGGACACAAGTGCAACATCGATGCAGAACATTACAATAATTCTCATGCGAGTGGTTGGCATTCGAAAGACTTCGGCATTCTCCTCTTGCTCTTCCATAGCTGTGATTTTTTTGCACCAATAGCGTCCCTCGAATCAGCTTCTTGCCCTCAGCAATGCGGAATAGGGCGACGTCAAATCGTGCACCACAAGTTTTGGTACCTCTGTGATCACTACCTTTTATAGTATTTTGGGCCTCTGGATCAGCGGTACCATGAAATTTCTCATCACTACCTTCTGCAGTATTTTGGGATGAAATGTCTCCATTTGGTCGTCTCCCTTTGCCGGGGCTTTGTGAAGAGATTGAGAAACTCGGGATCCACATTCGGGGTTGGTCTAATAACTAGGCGCTGTCCAAGGTCTACAATTGCAGTTGCAATTGCTGCCAATGGGAAGGCTGATTTTACGTGGGTGCTAAATGGACATGCCATCCAGAAGCCAGCGAGTCAGCAGCCTTTGGAATCGCGTAATTCTAAAAGGTGCTCAGAGCAAGGAAGCAACCCAGAGCCAAAGCGACCAAGCAGCTTGGCAGATGAACACATTAGCATAATTCTGTCGAAAACGGAGGGGCTTATACGCACTATAGTTTCCCACCTGCGATTTCAAAGGCAACAGCAACAAAGAGAACCGGGTCGCTCACAGGGCAATCTACTGCTCGAGCTGCAACAAAGATTTTAAGAGAAGAGCTTCGAAGCTTCCTCCCCCTGTTATAAACAATTGAGTACAACTCACTGCCTTCAAATTGGTTCTATAAAAGGAAATCAATTGTCAACATGAATGAACTAGAGTGCTTGTCCAGCTGGGCTCTTGATGAATACTTCTCTCTTTTGCTATCTTGTTGAGGTTCACATGAGTCACGTTGTCAGAAATGATGCAGAAGATTGATGTTCAATTGCATGCAACCTTTTTTAGACATGTTGTTCATGTCGACAGTAAAACCGGAGAAAGACAAATTCCTATTCTTTGCATTGTAAGCAAATCTATTGTCATTCCACTTCGAGCGAACGACGAGGAGATGTATTTCAGAAATGTATAAATAATAAATCAAAACGAAATTGAGCCAGAAGCATGCAACTGTGACAGGAAAAATCCAAACCCAAAGCTGCATTGCATGTATGACAAAAGTTCCAGCACCATTTGCAACTTCATTGGATCCCTTTTTTCGAAGGCACAAATGTTTATTTTTTGGGTCAAATTATGTTCCTACGCTTTAGGTAATAGTACTTCCGCGCTCTGGCCGGATGGCCCTCGAGCGTGTTGTAACCTAATGGACCTACTGTGTTGTGGCTCCTTATGTAGTACTGCTCTAAAGTTCGTGCTTTGTCTACGGTGTCTGTTGTTTCCAAAACTTTGATTTCGAAATTTTCTTCGAAGGGCTTGTAATGTTGCAAGTCCTCTTTCATTTTCACCGGTGGTTTTTTATTGTGCTGTTTGATCCTCCGCGGCAGGTCCATCGTGCTCCCTATGTACTTTCTGTTGTTGGGCTTGCACGTGATGCAGTAGACGACGAGGCTCGCGCGATTCCCTTGCGCGGGCGCTTCAGTGGAGGCTCCTCCTTCATCTCGAGACTCGCGTCTTTCAATGTCGTACCTGCGTAAACATTGACAATTACGTTAGTCATCGAGGTTTTCGGTCTTTTTTTTTTCGTTTGACGTCCATATTAGAATGCATTTATTTACTTGCCCTGGTTTTTCTCTGTTGCCGTGAAAGGATCGTTTCCAATATCGAAGCGCTCCTCGTATAAGTCCCTGTCGAAAATATACGTAAGCTTCTCGATTGTCATCACCGGGTGCGTCGCGTCGTGCGTCCCTCCAAATTGTTCCATGAATTGTTCGAGTATAGCCGTTGCTTGATCGCGCATCGTGTCCCTCAGCAACTCCAAGGATACGTTGTACCCGTAATGCAGCAGCTCGCACGCATATGCTGTGATCCCTTTCGTCTTCGTGTCTAGTAGCTTCTGCCCCTCCAAACTTTCCATCATCCTATCGGTCTCATCGAACTCAATGTCAAGCTCGACAAGGATCTCTTTGAGGAGTCCTGCAGGAGAAGTGCAATCCAGGATGAGTATGTTGTTCTTGCAACTCGTTAATTCTGTTTCTCAATTGTTGCGATTTTTTTTAATTTTCGGAAGCATTACGCACCATTTGCGAATCTCAAGCCTCCCAGCTCTCTTTTAGCTGCTATTGCAGTTGTCAATGAAGTCGCGTAGTTCCGCATACGTGTTGAAGCCGTTGATGTAAGCTCCCGGACGTTCTCCTGCATTGTTTGCTAGCCGGAATTGCTTTGTGGTTAGGAAGAACCTCCTCTTTGCTGCTGGAGGTTTTGTTGCCTTCGCGTTGCTTTTGTATAGCGCAAATAGCTGCTTGCAGGCACGACTTATTACACCGTCTTTTCAAATGAGCCGTCTTTTTAAATCTTCAAGAAAAAAAGATTCTTTCATGCTGGTGGAATTTACCTTGTCTGCGTCCATGTCTTATGCTGCAATGTCCCGAGCTTTATGATTCTCTGCACCTGTTCTCGACAACAGACAAGATATTAAAACCATTTTCCTTGCACGCATGTTTAACGCAACATATTCATGACTTGCCTCTGCCTTTTTCAATCTCTGGTAGTGAATACCTTTATGCGCGTGGTTGTGTTGTCGGCAGTGAGAACTCTCGTGGAATTGGTCTGAATATGTCTGGATGTGGGTAATGTAGTATGCGCAGCCTCGTTCTCTCAGTCACTCTGGACAACATCACGTATGCCAGGCCAGGGGCAAACACTCCTCGGAATATGAGCAGCGCTTTGTTGGATATGGTTGCGCCTTGGGATTTGTGTCCCGTGATAGCGTATGCTAGGGTCAGTGGAAATGTGGACTTGTGGAACCATTTTCCATTTATTGCCTTTCGCTGATGCTTCGAGCGTCGTAATGTGAGCACGGCCGCTGTTGTGTCCACGACGACAGTGATACCGTTGATTTCCCCCCTACTAGTTGCATTGATGCTCTTGATTTTGCACATTGCTCCATTTGCGGCACCTATTGCGAGGTCGATGTTTTCCGTTATCATTGCCTTCGCCCCCACACAAATTTTTCCTATCTCGTTGAAGCTTTTGTCCTCCAACCATTCTTTGAGAGCTGGTTCGCTCGCGGCATTACTGTGTATTTGAACATGCACAATTGTCTCGGGAGTGTTGAATTTCTCCACAAGCTCATCGTTGAAGGTAGCGACATCGACTCTGTGTGTGCAAATGATGGTTGTTTCGGCATCGATGAAGTGGCATGCACCTTCCTTGTCGACAATGCACTGCCCCAAACAGTTGGAAATCTCGTCAGTTGTGGGCGTCCTGAGTCTTATGGTATGCAAGAATGCGAGGAACGGCATGTCTCGTGCATGTCGCACCGAGAATTGCATGTGGTACATTTTCGCTGTAGGCCAGTGCGTGGAGGACATGATGTGGCACGGCTCGCAGAGATCCTCGCGGTGTTTGCAGACTGGCGGTAATTGCGCCAGGTCACCAAAAATTATCAGCATTTTGTGTCCGAATGGCTCATGCAATGTGCCATTAGTGACATTGACGATTTGTCTTACCACGAGATCGAAAGTCATCCTTGTTAGCATGGACATCTCGTCAATGATGATCGCGTTGGCTTCCTTGATTGCGAGGTGTCGCTCATCTGTCTCATGGATGTTCAGTGGGTATTGACTGCTGCGCACAGGGATCTTGAATTGGTAGTGTACAGTGATTGCAATCCCGCTCAGCCGCGTCGCAGCCGCCCCTGTTGATGCACAGAGTATTGCCGTTTTGTTTTGCGCTACCAGATGCGAAACATAGTACCGTATCAAGAAGCTTTTGCCGCTACCTGGTGTTCCACAGACAACGTGTAGCCCCGAGCTTGTTGAAGCCAGGCTTTCGAAGACTCTTTGTTGTTCTACTGTCAATGCGGCATTGGCGACGGTGCAAAACTCGGCCATTTTTTGCAACATCCTCGCGCGTGTTGGCCCTTCGACGGTTTGCTAGTCGATGTTAGGCGCTTCCATCGGGCAGTCTCGGACGATCGCAACCTTTTGCAATATCATATTGATCAACTAGTCCGTGTGGTCAGTCGCTAGCAAGTTCCTTTGCGTGTATTCGGTCACATACATCTCGAGGTCCTCGTTGCTCAATATGAGGCCGCGCATTTGGCATTCGACAAAGTAGGATCCAGCTGTGTTGGCAGGTGATATGAGCTCCGTTTCATTCCTGAAGCTGAGTTTTCGCAAGAGCACGTTGTAGAAGTACCCCTCTGGTTGATGTCCAGGGTGGTAGTCAGTGAATCTGACTACTCGCTCACATTTTGCGATCATGTTGCCGAAGAGGTCAAGACCGACCGTTCCACATTGCGTTTCCTTGGGCTTTCGTATCACATATTGCCTATGGTAATCGTAGAACGTGCTCTCCTCGATGACGCTCGGTCTCCCGCAGTATATGTCGACCGGGTGCAGGGTGACGTTGTTGTTTCGCGAGACGATGCGTTGTCTTAGAGATGGTGGCGAGGAGTCGACATAGTGAACGGTCTCGCTCCTTGTGATTGTTGGTATTTGCATGCAGTTTAGCGCGGCCTCTGTTGGAGAGGTTGGTTTTGATAGGAGGCTCGCGGCGATGAGTTTCAGCTTTACTTCGTCGAGATGTTGCAACCCCAAACGTGAGGCGTCTTCTGAACGGATGTTCAGTTTGCCCATTGGTTCAGATTTCATCGCGTACTTGAGGAGGTAGTGAGAGATTGAGGAGTTTGTCACCCGCTGTATGTTCATGTGCGCACCCCACAACAGTAACACGGAAGGGTGGTAAGGGACGACGTTTCGGTGCTCATGTCCCGGCCGGTAATACAACCAACGTTGCGTCAGAGGGTCGAGGATGGGTTCATATTTTGGCTGTGTTGCGAAAGGGAAGCCGTGCTTGCAACTGTGGTGTGACAGTCCGACGTAGCACGCTTTCCTGCATACGTGCAATTGCTTCTTGAGAACTAGTTCTCGCAGCCTTGTGTTTCGAGGATCCAAGGCCTCGTCCCTGGGGACGTAAGCCGCAATCTCATTTGCAATTCGCTGACGGTCATCATGGTGGACCCACAATATGACATGGGCGTGTAGGGAGCCCCTGTTTTGTATCTCATAACGAACGACATGGTGTTGTATTCAGCCAAGCAGACCATCGGATGAAAGCAAATGCTTGCGCATGAACATGTGGAAGCGTGCGTGGAAAAGTGCCACGCATTCAATAGGACAGTCCTTCCAAGTGAATTGCGCATTATAATGCGTTGCGATTTTCTCGATCACATTAATTTCTTGCCACCGTGTATCGGTGACCTCGTCTACAGTGAATGTCAGAAAGAAATCTGGGAGGCCCCAAGCATCGACCATCGTTATGAGGTCCTTCAGTTGCCGTCGATGCCACGATGGGGACCCCGGCATTATTGATGGCATGCTGTAGCGAAGCACGTGTCTCATTGCGTCTTCATCGGTCGTGGCAGGGTTGGCTTTCCTATGTTGGTCGATGTCTCGTTGCAAGCATGTAGAGTTACTTGAATTGGCAATCATCACTGCCTGTTTTAACTGGAACATGATCAACAGGTACGGCTTGTAGAGCGTGTAGATAGAGAATAAGGTGCATATTCTCATTTTCACATAGTTGCTGAACTGTATGCAGCCATCATAGTATCCCCGTCCGAAAGGGAACAGGAATGGGAACACTGCTGACTCCATGGTTATGTCAACGCACGCACTGCCAGCTGCTGCTACTCCATTGACGTGGAATGAAGCGACCCTCTCTGAAAGCATTTCTGTACCCCGTAGCTGTATGGAGGCAAACTCATGCTTGTCCCTTGCATCAAAGGCGCGACGGTTCGCGGGGTCCACCATGTTTTGCAAAAGCAGGAGCTCAAGCTGAGATTCCGCTATTGACATTAACTCGAAGGGAGCTGTCTCATCGTGTAGTTCCAAGATACCTGCAATGGTTTGAGGACTCAAGATGCACATACCCATCTTGATGTCCGCACGCTCTGCTAAAGAATTGTACTTGCGCAATATTGGATTGTTCTCGATGTTGTATGCGAGCACACCTGACAGCTCGTTCGTCACGATTTCTTGAGCCGAGCTTAGTGGGACGTTTCGCCAAGATATCAGAGGATTGTCTAGAAGTGACCTTCGATCGAGTGTGCCACGAGCAATCGCATTTGCAGTCGTGGTAACTGAAATGGATACATCTATGATGCTTAGCAGTTGCGTGTGGAGGTGGTTTGTTTTAAGCAACTGCCGAGAGTACTGTGGCATCAACCGCACAATGTATCTGCTCCGTTGGGCATCTCGTGTGCAGCTTTGGCATTTCCAGTAAGTCACTTGCATGCCCATATTCTCGCAGGCATCCAAAAGTATCATGTTTCCGAGTGCGGCGCTGTGGCTTGAGATCCCTATGCCTTGCGAAGAAACGATCCTTTGGTTTGCAGACAGTAGCGTGGTTATGCCACAGACACCGCAGATTTGAAGGCTAGAGAAAATAGCTGCGCAATTACTAACCCATTGCTTGTATCTATCTGCGATGGTCAACCACGATGACGTAGCTGGCCTCAAGGACATCTTTCTTGATGTTATATCAAGTTGAATAGCTTGACCTCTGGCTGCTCTGAGCGTTGACGAATGGTCATGTTCGAAGGAGTTTCCGGTGGTCATTTCTACATCGTGACATGAATCGATGTCTTATGTTCGGGTTTAAACACCTACAGGGATTAATAATAAAAAACATCCGAAACTTTGCTATAATTTCACTCACATGGTTTTGTCTAAACGCAACAGGAAAACCAAAATGGACTGAACATCTATCTCTACAAGGTGAAAGAATTGATAAAATAACTTGAATCAAGCAAATACATTTTGTTGTGCGTACCTTTAGGAGAAGACACTCGTTTGGAGGCTGCAAACATCTCGAAAACAGAAGTGTTGCAGACATGATTAGTATGTTGGTCGAACCAAGCAAATGTAATGTTCCCTTGCGGAAACAGAATGTGCGAAGAAGTGTGCGTGCTCAAGATGAGGAGTAAAAAAAAAAAAACCATACGTAATGTATGGTGGAGAGCTGGCACATGTCTCTCTAAAAATTATATATCATAGGGGAACGTGCCATCCCCCCGTTTCGAATAGTCACCTCCAGTGTTGGAGGTGTAGCGCATTAATGCGGACCAGAGCAATAGACGGTGCAGAAACATTTCAGAATTGAAATGACCGTACATTCTACTTATGTGGAGTGTCCTTTGTGACGTCCACAGCTCGACGAGAAGTCGCCTATTTCTTTGCTGGAATGTTGGAATCTGAAAAACAAATATGATTAGTCAATATGCATTCCTCGTGTTTTGCATGTTTGGATATGTTGGTTAGCATATGTGCAATTTCCTAAAGATGATAAATTCTAGCACAAAAGCTATACACAATCCAACGTCAGACATCGTCCGTGTGCTGATATCTATATCTCGGAGGCTCAGTTCCACTACCAGCAACATTCTCTGTTTTGCTAATAAATAATGGAATAGGCTGAAGAACATCATCCGCTGAAGTTGATTATGTAGCTGATAAAGATCATTAAGTGTAATTGATGAGACAACGTTGGATTGTTGGACATTATCCGCTACAATTGATCACACAGTAAAAGCCCTGCACAATTAAGCATATAGCCGTGGATCATGAGCTATAGTTGATCACATAGCCCAAGATGCTTGGAATTGATCGCGTCCTTGAGTTGCGGGACTACAGAAAGACGACAAGGAATTCGTTTGAAGAAACATCAGGAAAATGAATTAAATAGGCAACTCTCCCTAGAAGGTTGCCGCCATACCTCCTCCATTGCATCAAGTTCCATCAAGAGATAAGGTAGAACTGCCAATGAAGCTTCATTAGGAGGATGTAGAAGGAAAATGAAGTGAACTGAGCCAACTTTGAGAGATGGAGGAGAACAGATTGAACTTTAAGCGTCACGCATAACATAAGTGCGTTATTCTGAACTCCCAAGCTAAATGACCATTTGGATTGATCATGCTTGACAACAGATTCACTTTTTGCTCATGTTTTACTGCGTACTTTTGGCCGCCTTGTGAATAGCTTCAAAGCTTGATGCACTTATCGGGTTCGCGAAAATATATGCCAATTACTGGAATCACTTTTCTTTCAGGTACTCTCTCTCTCTGTGGTATACCACCTCTAGCTCGTTTCCGGTCCAAAGATGAAATTATTGCAAAGAGTTGGCTACGTTCCTTTCCCCCCGGATGTATAGCCTCATTCACAGCAGTTCCAACTGCTTTCTACATGTTCCGCATCTATCTCCTCACGTTTGAGGGGAATTTCCACGCCGGTGGCGGTACCAATTCACCCCATTCCTCTCGTTTCGATGGTATTGCCTTCAGTAGTAATCCTCGATGATCAATCTGCGTCACATGTCTTCTACAGCGTGCGAAACGAAGTGGCCGTTGAGCGTCACACCGAAGGCAGGCATTGCAATATGTTTCCTCTGCGCTTCTAGGCTATTATGTTATCTAATCAAAATTATTTTTTACGTTCTGGCAGAAATTATGACCTACATCCCAGACGTCAACAAGAATAGTTGCTTGCAAAAAAAAATCGCTCTAAGATATCTAGAAGAGGTTATCGCTCTGGGTGAAATTGATGCACAAGCCATTCCTCTTGTGGTAGCCCTGATGAAAGACTCTTTGAGAAGGGAAGCAGACAGAAATTCAACTGTTTCAGCTAATAGAGATCTCCTGCTGCGTGTGCAAACAGAGGTAATTGTCTTAAGCGTTGTTTTTGGCTTCTTCGCTGTGGCAGGAAACTGTTTTGTAGCAATAATCAACAAAGTAAAACTGCAATGGACAGGCAGTTCTAAAATACCTTTGGGGGAAATCAAGAGATTGGCAAGGGTTTTCTCAAGCTCTCGAGAATATATTTCCAGAGGAATCGGAGGATACCAGGCTTATTGCAAGACGTAAAGAGCTGCTTCTCCTCTTGCAGGTAATGGAATAAATTCTATGTTGGAATTTCCGCGCCGGTGGCGGTACCAATTCACCCCATTCCTCTATGAATAGTGTTATTCGGAGTAACACCAAAACGATAGCAACGAGTGGAGATGGATATGATGTTCCTCCACCCCCGCGAGACGAAGGAGTCGATTCAGCAGGAGGTTATGACGGGGAAGATTCAGTCGATAGAAAAGTTTCTGCAGAGTCTAATATTCGTTCTGAGTCACAGTGAAGGCATGGCGGGAGTTTGAAATAGGGACAAGCGCTTCGACTTGCATTGAACAAGAGACCGTGGGCTGCTGGTGTGCGATTGGTGGGGAAGCTCACGTCAGACTTTGCAACAAAACACGTCGTCAGAAACTCAGAATTTCATGGTTGCAACAAAACACGTCGTCAGAAACTCAGAATGTCATGGCTGGCAGAGTTGACGGAAATGGGAAGAAGCAACAAACCATGCACAGAATCGTTCAAACTGTAGCAAAAAATCAATTACCTCTACAGAGAGATATTCTGATCGATAGGAGAGGCGGTACTCGTATTTAATAGACAAGCGGTATGTTTCACCTATATTTAAAGGTGCAGTTGGCTTTTTACTTGGCTTTTTACGCAGATGGCTTTTCAAAAGCTTTCAAAGCAAAGCTTTTGGGCTTTCAGAATTTAAATCTAAGGGTGTATATTGTGCCATGTGGAAGCACAGGATTTCAGAATTTGAAAAAACGTTCTAGTGCTGGCCAAGTAATGATTACTTTGCAACACATGTGATGGAAGCCATTGTATAGGAAAGCTGGAATGATTTGCAAGCTCCGTGTGTGTGTGTGTGTGAGAGAGAGAGAGAGAGAGAGAGACAAGGTTCTTAAAAAAAGAAATTGTGTATGTGTGAGAGAGTGAAAGAACCAAAATAAAAGGGGGCCACTTGGCAAGAAAGTGTGTGGGAAAAACCGGCATAGACTACTTTATTAAAAAGCTTTGCCCCATAGTATTTATTCCATATGCAATGAATTCAATGCAGAGTCCCTCATGATCTTAACAAGTAGTCTCTGCAAGCTTGCTTGCACGTCACAAGCCGCAAGCCTCATATTTGATTTTCCATTAGCAAAGATCACTGTTCTTTACGGTTGAAGGTCACACGATGGACTGTCGGATCAGCTATTGCACGAAACACAATAGGAGCAAAGCCCTTCTTCAAACGTAACGAAGGTCCCTGTTCAAGCTTGTCGCACCACAAAGGCATGCACCCAGGTTAGATTGTTATCCTCCACTCAGACTCCGCTCAGACCTTAACGATTGAATTTAGAACAATCTCTCGTCAATCATCAATGTATAGCAGTCACTCACGTATAGTGTAATTCTAGTGACACTTCCGCATGCGATTCACCCTTCGAAGAGCACACAAATCGATGTTGACAACTGCTTCTTAGCGACAATCATCCATAGAACTTCCCAAATGAAAAGAACAAAATGATATCTCAACTACCAATTTGTGAACAACCAAAGAAAGCTTCACAGATGATTGCCACCGTCTCTAGAGCCACCATCGAGATTCAATCCATGTGCTTACTATACAATGAACCTCAAGCATTTTCATTTTCACACCTTCACTCAACCCTCACCTAGTGCGCACAGGACCCCAGGCTGATGATACACCCCCACTCACGCACACATTCGACCACTGAGCTAGGCTCCTCGCCCTCTAAAGCATTCCTTACGTGTCGCCTTTTTACCCCTTCTTGGGATATCTTTAAATCACTTGCCCCTAGGTCACAATTCACAAGTAGGAGCACCTAGGTCTTTGTTCTTTAGACTCACCTAGTGATGTAATCACCCTTTGCACAAATGATCTTGACATTAAGCTTCTTGACCCTATATCCTAAAGTGCAATTTTAAATACATTACAAATGTAGGCCACTTAGAATTTAATGCCAACTGATCATTCTAAGGTTATGTTGTTTCGGCTTGAGCACAACAAAAGCAAGCACATGACTAGCACCATGAACGAACTCCAAGTTTGGGCTAGACTTGGATGAGTAGAGGCCCTTCAAATTGGAGCAATAGGACGACCAGAAAAGGAGGAGTTTCTGCAATGAGAGAGGCTATAATAGGAGAAGCTATTGTACGAAGAGTTTTTGCACAGAAAGGCTGCAGTAAGAGGAGCTATTGCAGAGAAAGATGCTGCTACAAGAAGCTGATGTTGCTACTTTGCAATTGCTGCTACAGGGGCCTACTGATGCTATTGTTACAAGGGTTGGTGGTGATGCAGCACTGTGTGGAGAAGGAGTTGTTGTCGAAGTTACTGCAAAAGGAGAGGCTACCTAAGAGTATGCATCAACAATAGTGGAAAGATGAATGTGCGCAAATGAGGGTGGGGGAGTGTTTCTTTTATAGATGTAGTAGGGGTAGCTAAAAAATTGTGGGAGTGTGCCCAATTTGGCATGGGCTCTGACTCCCTTGAAAATTGGTGGGCTACATGTGGGCTAGTCTCCCTGAAGTGACGAGTTCCACATGTCCTCACAAGTTGCCATGTGTTTCATGGGCTGCCATGTGTCCAAGCCACATGTTAGGGCTACCACCTCAGCCTACCACCTCAATTTTCCATGTCATGCCACATCATCATGCCATGTCAACATGCCAAATCAGTATACCATGTCAAAGTGCCACATTAGCATGCCACATGTCAAGCTAAAATTGTTGTCTAAGGTTATTTTAATCACTCTCTATTGGTCTAATTGAAAATTTTAGTTTAGGGGATCAATACTACTGCAATTTGACTTCGATTTTCAACCTTAAATGTTTTGTAGTTATCTCTATTTAAATGGTTAGTCTAGGTTTAGTTTGAGTTTGGTTGGCCTTCTTACATAACATATAAGGCCTATTAGTTAATCATCTTGTCTTGTATCTCTTTGACTTTTTCATGCTAGCACACCCACACCCAAGACTACTCTAAACATCTCTTTAATAAATGTCGGGTTAGTCTACATTATGTGCATTTGATTGGTCCCATGTTTGGGTATATGAGTGGGGTGTGGTCTTTACGTTCTCTTAAAGAGATACGTCTCAACTAAATGCCCATAACCCCTTCAATGGATGTCCACCCTCAAATGTTAGATGCTAGCCCACTAGTACCTAACTGAACCTGAACAATAGGAATGCATTATTCTTTTTTCAAACATGCTAGTTTAGCAAAGTTGAAATATTCATCAAATAAAGATATGCAATGTGAATAGAAGTGACATTCCCTCCATTTTTCATTTAATTGACCTCAACTGAAGTGCTTCTTCATAAGCATGAAGAATGTCAGGGAGCTCTTGAAACATTGATCTTTCCATCCATTTAACATCTATAGATGAACTTCAAGAGATACTTTTTTTAATTTTCCCTCATCGTCCTATGATGAAGTCATGGAAGATTATCTATTCCATAACAAAAATTACTTCATTATCCTCCACTTCTAATGAATCTTCATATACCAAATCATGAGGAATATCCGCAACATAGGGTTTGATCAAACTGACATGGAAGGCATGTATCTTCCACTGTGATGGAAGATTGATCCAAATTGCAATAAGCTCCAATCTTCTTGGTGAGATCATGTAGGGCTATAACTATCTCTACAAAATGCCAAATGAATCTCGTATTATATGAGCATAGGCCAAGGAATGGTCTTACCTCCATGAGGAGACATGAGATCGGGCCATTCCACAATTGCTTGTATCTTGGCTAGATCCATTCGAATTACATCTTTGCAAAGTCCATCTAAACTTAACCTTCTTCTTGGTGAGATAATGTAGGTCTACAACTATATCTACAAAATGCCAAATGAATCTCCTATGATTTGAGCATAGACCAAGGAATGATCTTACCTCATGAGGAGTCTTGAGATTGTGCCATTCCACAATTGCTTGTATATTGATTGGATCCATTCAAGTACCATGTTTGCAAATAATATGGCCTAGGTATTAGAGTTCTTCTAGGAGGAATTCACTCTTCTTTTCATTAATCTGAAGGGCACTTTTTTATAAGACTTTGAACAAAGTTCTCAAATTCCCTCTCTGTTCCTTCTCATTCCTACTAAAAATAAGAGTATCATTGAAGAAAACTCTTATGAATTCTTGATGGTTTTTGAATACTCATTCCATCAACTATTAAAGGTGGCTACGAAATTAATAAGACCAAAAGGCATCACTAGGTAAGTATAAAGTTTGAAAGTTGGATTTTATGAATATCATCAAGTGTTACTCGAACCTAATGATAGCCACTCTTAAGGTCTATGTGCCTAAAAATCGTAGATCCTCTTAGACAATCTAAAAGTCATCTATTTGAGGAGTAGGGAAACTATTTTTGAAGGTCTATTTAGTCAAGGCTCAATATTCTAAACACATGATTAAAAAAACATCTTTCTTAAGGACAAGCAAGATAGGAGAGCAAAAGGGGGAACTACTAGGTCAGACTAGGCCTTTCTCCAAAAGTTCTTAGAATTGCTTGAAGATCTCATCTTGCTGGGTTTGACTAACTCAATAAGGAGCTCTATTGGATGGAGAACATCTGGATACTAAGTTAATTTTATGGTCTTCAGGATTTTCTAATGGAACTTGACTAGATAACTCTTATGAGAAACAATGTTGGATTTGTGAAGTCTCTTCTAAAAATTCCTTTTTAGCAACATATATAAGCAAAGAACATGTTCTTTTTCTAACAATTGCTGAAGATTGTGAATGACTTACCATAGGAATAGTATTCCTTGAAACTTTAGCTGAAATGCTTACAGCTCAAGGTTTGACTTGAATGGTTAAGATGTTCTTTGCATAATCAATTCGAGTATTGACTTACTTATGCCAAGGCATTCTTAGTATAGCATTAGTACCTTGAATTGGGATAACCATAAAAGATAGGTGATCAAGATACCCTTGAATGTGAACCTTGAGTTTGCTAATGAGAGGATACACCTTATCTTCATGACACTTGAAAGCACTAAGTGCCTCTTGTGCTTCACCTTTGTCTTTAGTAACTATTCCCAAACTTTGTGCTAATTCATGCAGTATAAAATTATGTGCTACACCATCATTAAGCAAGAAAAGGGTTGAATGACCTTTTACTTGACCCCAAGTTTTAAGCAAACTATGGGTTGATACATCCTCATCTTTTTTGCAGGAGAGTCTCCATGTTGTGGGCTATTGGTGTCTTCTTCAAAGCCTCCTTATTTATGTTCTCACTTCAGCCTTCTTATGGGAACATTCATAAAAGTTGTGGCCACTTTCTCCACTTTGAAGCATCATCCTTTAGAGTAATACCTTTGCTTTTGTTGATGAGATAGGTATTTCAAGACTTCTCATTATGGACACCCCTTTGAGGTGGCATGTTAGATGCTCCTTAATTCTTGAATTCTTTTTAGAAGCCCCTCTTCTTTGTATCGTGCTTGTTGGAGAATAGTGAATGTTTTTCTTGATCTTTAGTGCCGCATTAATAGCTTTTTCTCGATCTTTAGTGCCACATTAATAGTGTCCTCCAAAGTCATGGGGCTGACGATATCAACTTCATTTTGAATGTTGTACCTCAACCCACATAGAACTTCCTTTGTTTCTCCCTCAAATCTAGAAGCACAGTCCTACAAATGTAAGCCTGTAAATCTAATTTTGGCTTTTTGTTCATATTCATATCCATCAAATAAGTAGTCAAGATCTTGTATCCATGCTAGCATAACTTCAAGCTAATATTCACCTTTGTATTTGTTGGACTTGAACAACTTGTCTCCAAGCTTGAACTTGGCTCAGCTAGTCTTCTCTTCCTCTTATGCCTCAAAGGGGATGGGATGCAATGTCATTTTTTTCCTCTTGATGGAGAGGCATAGGTGCATCTTCCTTGAGATGGATGCCCTAGTTTTTGGGAGTGAACATGGTTATCTTCATGAACATGAATCTTATGGGCTATACTAGTCAAATGGTTACTTTACTCATTGAGACTAGGAGGTAGATGGGGACCGTGACTGGCCATGATGCTAGTTGGATCACTCTCACAGGTCTTCTTAACTCCTTTAAGGCTGATTCCAAGGTCTCTATCCTCCTCAAACTCGAACAAGATTTAAGATGATTTCTATGAAGTTTAAATTATGCTGTATAGTTTTTCATAAGATCAACCACACAAAACTATTTGTATTTGTCTCCCTTACGACATGGTGTATGCAAATATGAATTGAGGAAGCTTTATGATTCTTTTCCAAACAAATTCCCACGGTTTGTTCTTTTTTCTTCCCCATTTATAAAATTCAAGTCGGATCATGTTGGAAGGAGGACTTGCACTGTTGGAGGAGGGGGGAGTAGGAGCCAAGGATGAGACATGATATTGGACATGAGAGTGTGCCTCCGCATGGACACTTGGAGACAATTGCATAGAACACTATCGAGAGACTCAGGGAGCAAGACCCAGTGTCTCAACCCTTTGAATTGACCTACTTGCTAGAAGCCTAAGGGTGAAAACAGAAGTCAAATGGAGTAGTATTGACCCCCTAAGCTGAACCTTTAGTCAGACAAATAAAGAGAGGTTAAAATAACCTTAGTTCAAAATTTCAGCATGAGTTGTGGCATGTTGACATGGCATACTAATGTGGCATGTTGGCAAGGCATGATGATATGGCATGTTGATGTGGCATGCTAACATGGCATGACAATGTGGAACTTTGATGTAGTAAGCTGAGATGGTAGCCTTAACATGTGATGCGGACACATGGTAGCTATGGGGACATGTGGAGGGCCATCCATGAACCTTGGCACCAATTGTCACTTTAGGGTCTATAGCCCCGATGCAGCCCACAAATTTTCAAGGAAGCCCATGTCAAATTGGGCACACATTTTGACGTTTTGGAAGTTATGTATGAAAAGAAACACCCCCACACCCTCATTTGCATGCATTTTGCTTCCCTTAGTAGTGCATACTCTCCTACAACCTCTCCTTCTGTAGAAACTCCCGTAGCACCTCCTCCTACCTCTATAGCTCCTTCTCCATGTATCCCTATAGCAGGAGTGGCCCTTGCTTGTAGTAGCAGCATAAGCCCCCTATAGCATCAATTCCACAACAATAGCAGCAGCTTCTTACAACATCATCTTTCGTTGTAGCATCTCCTCCTCCTCTTTTAGTCTCTCTTTGTGCAAAACTCTTCCTCTAGTAGCCCTTCCTTCTATAGCATCTCTCTACACATTGGGAGTAATGAATGGTTCTCAAACAGTGTTGTTGCTATGTTTTTCTTGCTATTATGTGAATTTCCCTTTGAGAAAAACCATTTGGGGGTTTTTACCCTTAACATACGGTCTCTATTTCACCTCTTTCTTACCCCACCCTTGGTCTCTACTCTAGAGCCCCTCCCAAAGAGAGAGAGAGAGAGAGAGAGAGAGAGAGAGATGCAAATAGTACTTGAACAATGCCAAAGAGAGAGGGTAGAAATAGTAGTATATATTGTCCTAAAGATGGACCAACACTATGTACAAAAGGTGTGGACAATGTGCCACCATCTAGCAGCAGGGTGTTGCCCACTACCTTTGTTTGTTCAATTCATTACTAGGTCACTATCCATTGCTTCTATTGTTCCAATTCAAGTATCATCTTCATCTATTGCTTCTTATAGCTTACTCCCACAACCAATAGGTGTAGCTCAAGAAGCTCATATAATGCCATACTAAGCTCCAACCTACTTAGCTTTAGTTATTGTAACCAACTTGGCAACCAGCTCTAGCTCCCAATGGTTAGTTGTAGACATGACAAACCGAGGAAGATCCATGACTAGTTCCATTGACTTCTATGCTTAGATTTGCATGCCTGCTCGTTCTCAGCAATTGAGCATCATTTCTCAAAGGCCTTCAGCTCCGATTCAATCTTTAGGCTTCAATCTATCCAGACAATATATATTTTTTTGTACAGGTGTCATCAACAATGTCCATATAAGCATCATCTTACATCCATATGTCTTGCTTAGAGCCATCCATACATTTGTAAGGTAAAATGACTATATAGTCTATATAAATGTACAAAATATCTACAAGGTTCCTGTCTGTATTGTGGTCACATTTTCTTCAATATAGCTTCACCTTATAGTCCTTACAATTGTACTAACTTTCAAGTTGCTCCTAGTTTGTATAGCTTGACAGTTTGTTCAGCTCTAGTTTTTGGTTTCCCATGCGAGAGGCTTGAATAGTTTGATTTTTAAATACTTTGGGCACTTGTTGCTATAGTTTTCAAATGTGTTGACTCAACTTTGCAATCAAAGTTTGGGTCTTTTGCCATGTGTGTAAACTCTTGTTGTAGATTTGGATTGTATAGTGCAAGATTTGATGGCTTTGATATGAAATTCATCTTTTGTCCTAATTTCCCCCAATTTTTGGGGCACATTTATGGCTTTTGCTACTATGGTTGTGCATTGTTCCTTGTGCATTGGGAACTTTATTTAGGTGCATTTGAGAAGACATTTGACTCGCAAATTAAAGGCAATCACTTTGGTAGCATTTGCACTTGCATTCATGTTTGGATAGAGTTTTGTAGCACATACTTTTGTTGGACAAAGTTTTCTTGCACGAACTTTTGCAAGCTAGCATTTGCAATTAGCCTTTGTGGGCAGCTGTGTGCATTTGGATAAGATTTGAGAAGCCATTTGGGGGCAATCACATTCATAGACATTTAGGATCACTATTTGCCTGACATTTGCAGACATTGCAGTCAAATGTTGTGGGTAGCAATCTCATTTGCAATTATAGCCTCGGGCTTGGACATTTGCATTTGTGCAAAGCACATTTCTTTATTTAGGGATTTTGTAAGAAATGATTTTCTTGGGATGATTTTAGCTGAGGATAAACTTGATGGCACCAACTATACCATGTGATCGTACATGGTGCACCACTTATTGATTGCCACAAAATCTATTGGGTACTATTGTAGGAACAAATGTGAAACTTGCATCTTAAGCACCTACTACCACTACATCTGCTATCTTGAGTGGTGGTATGCTGCTACATCTACATCATCTACCACTACTACTGCAATTCCTCCTATTAAGACCAGATTCGATGGGATGGGAGAGATGCATAGTGTGAGAAATCCTAGTACTGTAATATCATTATTGTCACAAACTGAAGTGTCCTCTCCATAAGTGTATGCCTCTTGTAAAGGGTTGTGCCTCATGGGAAGTGTCTCATCAAAAGGGAATACCCTTCCACAGGTGTCAATTTATCCAACCATCCATAATCTAAGGTTTTAGGAAAGGAATACATCACAAATCGTGCATCCCCTCCCACCCAAAAGAAGACCCTAGTGGACAAAATGGACCACGTAGATTAATCATGGCAGATGCTAAAACTACTACTATAAATGCATTTCCTCTTGGGACTACCAAGTACCATTGGAGTCATCCATATCATGCCATAGAATAAGAAACTATGTGATAAGTCGATGCCAAGTATCATTGAAATCATCCAATTCATGCCATAGAACAAGAAACTCTGTGATAAGTCGATGTCATATCTCTTGTTCTTGATGGTCTAGAATATGCTAGAAAATAAGGAGAACCTGGTTGTCTTCAATTTTTGGAACATAAACACTGCGAGGGAGGAACATCTTCATCATTGGCAATATAAGTTTCTGACCATGAAATGTGAACTGTACAATGCAATTTACTCCAAGATGGTGGTGGTAAATCCAACTTAAACTTAATTTAAGTATTTCTTGATGATTGATAATGGTTTATAGTATCGTGGTTGTAGTTTAGGAAAGACTGACTTCACAGTCTCATAGTGGCAAGGAGCCATCGGTATTGAACTTGAGATGACATATGCATTTATGGCATGATGTTCCACCCCATTTTGACAATTTAATCATTTTTCTTTTTCTCATGTCTCACATCATCATAAGAAAGAGGTGATAGTTGATATACTTTTATGCCTGCCTTGAAGACTCACATTCATCACCTTTTGTATCAATCAAATCTTTTGCTACTTGGGTTACCATACCAATGTGTTCAAAGGTCAATGTACCTTCTCATCTCATAAACAAAATCACTCAATGTTGAAGCACAAAATTAGTTGGTACTATCGGAGTGTGTTCGTAGGTTGCTTGCAAAGGCATACTGCTAATAGCTTTGTGGAAAGAGTTGTTGTAAGCAAGTACTCTTCCCAATGGATTGAATGTACTGTTATAACATTTCTTTCAAGACTTGGTTGACTTGTTTAGCTTGTCCATCTACTTCTAGGTGATAGCTGAATTTAATAGTAATGTTGTGCCCAAAGGATCAAAGAGAGAAATCCAAAAGTGACGTGAACCTGGGATCTCCATCTGAGATGATTTTCTTTGACAAACCATGGAGTTAGAAAATGTGTTGAATGAATTATCCACTGTGAATTAAACACTCAAAGTTCAAAGTTTAGCATCTTAAATGAAACAGGTTCTCCATTTTAAAAAATTTTAAACTTTAAAATAATATGCAACTATCAAATAACAAAATCAAACACTACCAACTAAAACAAATTAAAATAACGCTACTTATATCTATATGTGGATTGATATAAAAGCTAGTACGTAGCTAATAAAAGCGAGCTATACAATTGACACATGATATTATTTGGAAAGATACATTAAAGGTCACAAATTCAATTTGACGCTTTGTCAGCCATTTTGAAATCCTTTTTGTTGTTTTTAAGAATCTAGCAAGCTCAATTAGAAAGCATTAGAATCTTGGAGATAGTGACACAACAACGAGCACAAGCATGCATATACCTATATATAAAATAAATATTGCACTACAACTCACATTAATTGTGCAATGTATTTAAATTTATCACGATATATTTTAACATAATATTGAATAATGGAGTGTAATTCAAATATAATATGGTAAATTTCAATAATACCACACGGTATTTATATTTATCACATGATAAACCAAGTAATGTGACCGGTCTCCATTTAAATCGAACCTAGTTTGGGGCCTTTTAACAAAATTTTCTTAAAAATCATTTAAATCACTGACTAAATCCAAGCGGGTTATGTAGAAAAATTGTGGCTATCACATGCGTTCAATAGAAGGACATTTTTAAATCATGCTTTTAGCAATAATATATTTATAGAGGATAGGAAAAAAGATACGAGATTGTAGAGAAAAGGGTGAATTCTATCATACAATATTCACAAATAAGGGATTAAAAATTATGCTTGAACACACATGGTATATTATATATATATATATATAGATAGAGAGAGAGAGAGAGAGAGCGAGACTCCCTTGAGGATTTAAATCCCCCCCAAATCCATGATGCCAATGCTTTTTCTTACAACCTCTTTGTCTTGACTAATATATCAATGCTTCTAGTTTAGAGATTTTATTGATTTGAGATTCCCTTTTCTAATTTAAGAGTAGGCACCAAATGATGTGTTCGAATTCATTTCTGGCTTGCTAGGGTTTTTAGATGTCTATAGTTGATCTTAACGTTCTTTTTTTGCTTAAAAAGCTTTGGTATCATGATGCTTGAAGCACTACATTGGATACCTCCAATTTTTACTACAACTAATACAACTTAAAAACCAATTTAAAGATAAAAGAGAAAGCAAATAAAGATCATACATCAGTTATAGACTAAGGCTATGTCGACTTATCTTTGAAGTCCTTAATGAATGCCTTACCATCTTGGTAGACATCCCATTTGCCTCCTTTTGTAGGCATCTTTGCCTTTGCAAACTTTGAGGCTTTGCTCTTTAGCTAAGTTTTTGTGAGTTCCTCTACAATCTAGGCTGGAAGTTGTTTCAACTTATTAGATTGTCTAAGAATTCGTGTCTTTTCCTCTCTTGTTCTAAAAGTGATAATTTTGTGAGCTCCTTCTTCTCAATGTCAAAATCTGGATCTCCCTAATCAATTCCTGTAAAGATTTATTGAGCGTTTTGAAAGTCTCGATGTGAGTATCTTCTACTAGATTCCAGTTGTCTACTAGTCCTCCAATCTTGATAGAGTTGCCTTTGATCTTGCTCCTTTACTTCATTTTGAACCTATGCATTCAAAGAGCTCTTCACTTCTTCTTTAAACTTCTCTCAAATATCTCCCTTTAACTTCTTATGCAACTTTTCCATCTGAGTAGACACCATCTCCTCATCTTAATCACCTTCTTGGGGAGTCAAATTATTCACTTTGAGCTCAACAGTTTCACTCTCTCGTTTATCTTTTGAAATCCGTTCTTGAGGTCATTGTTCTCCTTCCTCAGAAGGAGGATTTGTTCTTTGTAAGAAGGATGACTTTATTCTTTGTTCTCCTTCCTCAGAAGGAGGATTTGCTCTTGGTTAAGAAGGATGACTTTATTCTTTGTAAGTGATGCCACTGTTGGAGCACAGGAAGGTTGTTTCTCTAAATTTTTGTCACTCATTATACATAATAAAAAATGATAGTCTATAGGGCCCCCCCTTCTTGCAATGCTAATGGCCCCCAAATAACATAGAATGCGGCTTCAACTTAGAAGAAGAGATTCTGGATTATCTTCTAAGGAATAAAGTTGCTTTTTTATTTGAAGTGATATGAGCATTTACCTCGAGAAGTTGTGATCATTTCTTTGCTTCTAAAAGAAGCACTTAGGAGCAATAGCCTAGTAAAGGTTTGCTGAAGGTGCACGATGACCAAAAAGCAACCTCCTATGCTTTGATCTACATTCGATCAACTTGTTCAAGACTCAAGACTAATATTTGAACCATTAGGCTAGGCCATGGGGTTCAGGCTAGCACCCATTACATCCTCTTGGAAAGATAAGACTATAATATTTTGCCTTTATTTTAGATGTGGTCATCGTTGTTGAAGTAATTCTTGCCTCTTATGGCTTTTATCAGGTGACCTTTTTCTTTGGTGAAAGTGTGAAAGCTTGTTCAAAAATTCAAGTGTCCTATTCAATCCCTAATACCAATGCTTTTTGTTTGACCTCCTATTCTTAAATGCTTCTAGTTTAGAGCTCATTTTGAGGCATGTCTTTCTCCCAATATGTGTTTGAATGATTTGAGGTTCCCTTTTCAAATTTGAGGGGGATATATTTGAATTCATTTCTTCCTTCTAAGTATTTTTTTAAATCTCCATAGTTGATCTCTTTTTTTTTTTTTGATGTGGTCATTATTGCTGAAGCATTCCTTGTCTCTTGGTGGCATTTATCATGCTACCCTTTTCTTTGGTGAAATCTTGTTATTCCATCCTTAATACCAATGCTTTTTCTATGGCCTCCTATCCTTGACTCTTTATATCAATGCTTCTAGTTTAGAGCTCATTTTGAGGTGTGTCTTCCTCTAAAAGTGTGATTTACGATGAGGTTCCCTTTCTAATTAGTAATGTGAGGGTAGGCACCAAATGATATGTTTGAGTTCATTTCTTGCCTTCTAGGTATTTTTTGAAAGGTCCATAGTTGATCTTAACTTTCTTTTTGATGTGATCATTGTTGTTGAATAATTATAGTGTCTTGTTCAATTAAATTGTGGAAGGCTCTAATTGTTGTTATCTTGCTTCTACAGTTCTTTCTACCATACAAATTCTAACTCATTGTCTAAGTTTAACACTGAATGTGCCCCGAGGACTAGAGAGGAATATCTTACAAATTCTAACTCATAATTTAAGTTTAACGAGATGAATGTGCCCCAAGGACTAGAGATGAATATCTTAGGGTATTTCTAGACTTGAGCACCATGGACACTGCCCAGAGATCATGAATGGGCAAGATTCTCCGCCCATAGCCTAGATGCATTCAATACACTATGGATAGGCATGGGCGGCTCTAGTCTATAAACACCCTTAATGAAAGCAAACCTTACAAATGTGCACGTTGTATGAGGCAAGTCAAGCATTAATGCCATTTAAGAATGGACCTTACGTGAAAGAAAAGTCTACTCAAGGCGAGCTCAAGGCACTCATAATCTTGAAGCCTTGAGTTTAGCATGAGGCCACACTACCCATTTACATTCCCCCAATTCCATGGAATATTGCATTGATGTGATTTAATATTTTGGGAGGAAGAAGAGTGTTGTAAAGTTATGTACATCCCAAGTCAAAGAGCATCAATGCACAATCAACCGCATGAGGCTTCACTGCCTCTTAGCCATAACTAAGTGCTATAGAGTAGGAAATTTGATGGCAACTTGTGGCAACACAGGGAGGTAACTAAACAAGGAATGGATCTCAATTTTGTTCATGCTGAAGCAATATTGCCTTGATTCATGCACTACAAGAATAAAAGGACAAGGGCCCATTTTTGTATATGTACATCATTTTATTCATTAAAATATTATTCACTTAATGTACATTGCTTTATGTATAAGTACAACTCTTCCTCCATATGAATATTATTCCAAGCAAGTAAAAGGGGATAAAATGTGTCAATCATTCTACAGCATAAAACACATTTTCATTTCTTGTTTTAGTTCATTCCAACTACATGTGACTTAGGAAATGAGTGGTCAATAATGATGATTGGAGAACTCTCTCTCTCTCTCTCTCTCTCTCTCTCTCTCTCTACAAATCGTAAAGTGACGCACATCATGTTGTCTTGTACTATAAATTTTCTCGTTCTTTGACAAAGAATATTGGCAAGCTTAATATTAGAAGTACTCCATTAATTCCTTGATCATACAATGGAGTGATTGAATCCAACATATAAATCAAAGTACCCATAGACAACTTTATTGCCATCCCTTGCCATTTCAATTGGCCTTAATGGAAGTATAGCATTTACACTTTCTATTGCATTGGCATCATTGTTAGGCTTATTTGCACCATCTTGTCCTTGAATTGGGGACTACCCCTACATCCATTCATAGGGTAAAACAATATTTTAAATACTTTCTTCTCAATGAAATTTAGCTTGAAGGCATTGAAAGGAAAAACAAAAATGTGAATTGCCATCTACAATAGTAAAGAAAGTAGATAAATGGAGAGAGAGACATTATAATGCACACATTTGTGCATAGGGTAGCTACACTACTGATGCGCATCCGGGCATGTACATTGCACGCACATGCATCTTCCCCAATGCAAACACATTCACAAAATACTCTAACATATGATCCTATTCACAAAACACTCTAAGATATTATCCTAGGGCGAGTCAAGCACACATGGATGTAAACACAAGGAAAAATTTTAGACACATATAACACATAGTCGTGCCTTATGTGTGCTCACGTACTCCAAGTCATATACGGCATTGCCAAGAGGCACATACTCACATGCAAGCAAAGACCCATGTCCAACCCATGCACACACACATACATGGACATAAGAGACATACCTTATGAGGGTCGTTCGTGAGGGGCCAGCTCCAGCTGGGCTGCGGACTCGGGGATTCAATCAAGTCCGACTAGCTCATCTTCTCGTCGATTTTGCTGCCGGAACAATAATCAGACTTATTGACGGATCACCCTTTCTCTTCCACATCAAGCCTTTTTTGCTTGCAATTCTAGACAAGACACGCATCAATGAAATCTCTGGTGCTTGTTGCTGTTGTACATTGAGGAATACTGGGCGAATCCTCCCCTACCCAGAAGATTCCATCAGACGGACCTCCACTCTCCAATTGGAGACGCTAAAAAATCTCTAAGCTTTTTTGGGCTCAGCACCTCGACCTCAGCTAAGAATACAGCATACACCGGTCGATGATCGGAGAACTTGGACTCTGCTCGAACATATTCCAGCTGTTTCAATCCTTTCCCGTACCAAAGGATTCGATCACACCTGCACATATTGAATGACGTCTAATCTATGAAATGGGTCGAATGGACATAACCGTTAATGGGAGATATAAGATAGATGGTAGGTGCTTGAATTTTCTGCTCACCATGCTGGTCTTCGGCGTTTGTCCCCTAGTTTGAGTCTCTCTACCGCATAGCAGTCTGAACCGGCCCTGTACTTGTATGTCGGAGGGAAACATATTTTTCCCTCATGCCATCCTTTGAATACACGGCCTGCCCTCCGTTCAATGTGAAGCTGGCAGAAAGATATTCCCACAAATCAGCCAGACTAACACGCAACTCAACTTTTACTGGAAAGCAGAACTGCAACAGAACGCCATTCTGTGGGCTGTGCCTACACTTAAGGGTTACCTGGTCCTTTTCCAGAAGGGTCTCCCATTCCCCACGGGCAAGCAGCAACCTTAATGTAGACGTAGAAGGAATAGCGAGACGATAGTTCAAGTCTCCAAACCAAAGTATTCGGCTGTTCAATTGGAAATGGAACAAATGATCAGTCTCCTCCCAAAAAGTTCCGGAAGAACACGAAAAAGATCGGCGATATTGTGGTTTGGAGTCTAAAAAGGAGTTTAGGACTTCAACTTGTCACATGCAACAATGACCTTTTCTTATGCTCTGCTTCGTGTGAAAGGCCTACGGCAATTTAATTTCCGTGTTATGCAAACAAAATCTGCATCTAATTCCTAAGAATATAAGATTACATTTTGAATTGACCCCGGACTTACTCATGCTTGAGGATCGTGTCTGGCAAACTTGTCTCGGTCCGTTGGACAGATCTTTGAAAATGGGTCCGCTTCAGAATTACTGACACGTCATAATTTCTTCGAAGTTCATCACCTTGTTTTTCTCCTGAGGTCAAGTGGCTGCATATGAAACAGAAGGATGTCTGATGAAGGCACATGCTGATTGAAATGGAACCCTACATCAATAGCAGTTTTTCATGTTCAGAGGACATCTGGATGAAAGTCCGCATGCGCAGAGATGGAAAGAAATCACACTGCAATAGCTGTAGAGGATTCAACTTTGTGATAGTAGGCGAGTCACTACATAATGGAGTGCAGAGAGATTTCAGTGCAACTTCAATGTTCCAAAGAAAAGTCTCTTGAGGACTCACCTTGTTCCCGAGATAGCCCATCAGACCACACCCAACAGACGAAATCTTCAAGTGGCGGACGTATCTACGGAGATCAGCTCGAACCCAAACCGAAAGAAATATCCCGACCATCTTTTTGCTTGTAATCAGAGCATAGCGCGATCTCATCTTCAATCTCCTCCGTCGAATCAACGATTTGGTACTAAAAACAGGAGATAGCATCGGGCTTGGAGGGGAATCGGCTCCAGTGGAAGCGTCCTTGTCCTCTGACATGAGTGACCGGAATGAATGGACCGATTCGGTCCGACCGAATGATTCATCTAGTGGCACATCTTCTGCCATACCAAGATGAAACTCCAGACCAGTACCACGGCCACCCAGCAAAAATGGATCTTCTCTCCTCTTTGTATCTCTCATTCCAGCGGCAATATCATTGATTGTATTAGGAAAGATATGCGCCCCTTTGGCCGATAAAAGAGGGTCATCATAATCACGCATTAATTCGTGATGTTTTTTGTTCAATGCGTTTCGAATGAGATCTATCCAACTCACAACGGAGGATTTGTCTTCTGCACCAAGAACGTTGCCAGCGCTCAAGGGAACAATTTCCTGGAACCTGGTTTGAGAAATGATCATGAGAGGCTATTTGAAATGCTCGACTCAAATGATCTTTGATGCGATGAGATCATTTAGGTTCTCATTTGCAACAGACCAGGAAGAAGAATCATAAAGATGATAGATTTATGAGAATAATTTTAGAAATTACCCTATAACATAAATGTCCGCAGGTTCTGTCATGTTAAGCCAGTGCTCGATGTTCACCTTATCTTGAGGTGATTTCCCGCCCACGTTCCATGTGCCAGTAAAAACCCTGATCGCACCAACACAACAATCCAATGACATTGAGTAAGAATTTGAGAGCCAGATCTGGTATTTGCTGGGAGAAGATAGAATTTCAAAAATCAGTTGCCTCGGCTTTCACCTGAACTGTTGTTTGTCAGTAAGACCGGCCCTGAGAGCCTTGGCATCCTTTCCCGATGGCAAATTAGCGGATGAATGCCTTCGTTGCTGACCTGCAAATTAGCTCACGAGTCAGGGGTGCTTCTTAGAGAGTAAATCTGTAGTGTGAGGAGATCTGGGCTGAGCTAGAAGAGATGGCATACTTGAATAGCTCCAGCGCGGAAACTCAGGAAGCTGCGTCGAGCAGCTATAGCGTCTTCCGAAGTCAAGGTCTGGTATTAGCAGCGTGAT
Source organism: Dipteris shenzhenensis (assembly GCF_047967505.1). Lineage (NCBI taxonomy): Eukaryota > Viridiplantae > Streptophyta > Polypodiopsida > Gleicheniales > Dipteridaceae > Dipteris > Dipteris shenzhenensis. Next base: position 47,575,448 of record NC_141597.1, read on the forward strand.
AGAATGTCCCATCGAGGGATATAGATCCAGTCGAACATAGGTTGATAAGTGAGTCAAGGAATGGTGCAGATATGCTCATGATAACCTTATAAAGATCCAGGATAACAAAGTGGTAATCATACCTTCCTCGTCTGGTTCGCTTTCTGTGTCATATTCTTCCTCGAAATCGCATTCTTCGTTCTTGCGCTTGAGCTTTAGTAGCTTCTTTAGCGACAGGTTTGGCCAGGGGAACTGCAGGTTTATGAGACCCCGAAATCGTTACTGGAAAATGCAGACGCTAAACAAGAACAAAGCAACCGAGGTGGACGGGCTTACAGTGATATTGCGCACCTTGCTATGTTTACTGCTGAGAACCCGCATCGTTAAAAAAGCATGGGGTCGAGGCTTAGCGAGCTGGAAGGCAAGGAGAGCAAAGAAAAGGGTGAAGGTGAGAGATCTACTGCGAGTAGGGGAGGGTGGTGATAGATGAAATAGATAGGGAGGTGAGATGGGGGAGCAATGGGTAAGGGAAGGTAAGGGAAGAGCTGGAAATTAAATGCAGCTGCTCAAATCGGGAGCGAAGGAGGAGGGAGAGAGAGGACTAGAGATGAGGAAATCAGGAAGAAGGCAAGCAGGAGCGGAGGAAATAGGGGAGAAGGCCTTCGAGGAGGAGAAAGTGGTGCGAGCAGTGGAGGGAGGATTCGAGGAGGAATAACAAGGTCTTCTGACGGTGAATCATCGAGATTCTGAGTGAAGGTCGATCTGAATGAGCTCATAGATCATCGTATGGATTGTTGCGTTTGACTTATAGATTTAAATCGACGGTGTGTGTCTTTTGTAGTCCCATATAATGTATTATCGCACTGTACCCAGCACAGCAGACCTGACTCAGCTGAGAATTTGAGAAACCCCGTAGATTCTCAGCTTATAATTGCACCTTCATAATCTTTCATAGGCATTCACTGCGCCCAAATCCAACGTTCAAACCTACAATTAATTGCACAATAATACTTCATTGGCACTCACGGCCATCCAAAATTCTGGTTTCTCAACTTTTAATTGCACGATGGCTAGGATGGCAGGAACTAAACCAGTTTTGCCTCCTAATTACCGTGAAAGAGTTTCAGCTTTCCTTGCAGAGATGCCTCGAAGAGTTCAAGTGCATGAGGCACTTCTCATTCAAAGACCCTTTCCAGAGGAGGAGATTAAGTTCATAGTAATGCAGCTAGGCAAGGACAAGGCTCCTGGCCCTAATGGTATGCCTGCAGAATTTGTCCAGCATTACTGGTTCACATGCAAGAGCCAAATGGTAGATTTGATTAACCGGTGCCACACTGAGGGTGAGTTAGCCAGTGAGCTGAACACGGGAGTCATTAAACTAATTCCCAAAAGTCACAACAGTCAATGGAGACCCCTCTCCATGCTTAACACTATCTACAAGATAGTGGCAAAACTGTTAGCTAACAGAATTAAGTCCCTCAGTCTGAAATGCTAAATAGGTTGGTCCAGATTTGGAAAACCAAGACTAAAGAATGCTCATGGGGTGGTCTCAGAGCTCTTCATGGTGATGCCTCTTTGGGCAGGTTATTATGGCTTACTGATTGGGCATTTTTGTGTGGCCCTCCTGTGTTAAGAAGCCATCTGAGGTTGGTTGCTAGAATCTTTAGAAAAGGTCTACGGGTGTTGAGACGAGTGTGGGATCCGGGTGGAAAAAAATGGGAGGAGATTACCACAATAAGACAAAGATTTAAGCTTACATCCTATGGAGATCAGGTAAACCACTCTCGAAGGTTAGCCTAAAAGACCTCATGGACTCACACTCGGGCCTAATGGCATGTATGGCCAAAGATAAATGGAAATTCCATGCTCGTGTGGTTAGCTAGGCTAAGAAGGGTGTGGAAGGCTACCCCATTGTTTAGCCTCAATCTCATGCTATGGAGGGTTCTGATAGGCAAGCTCCCAGTTAGAGAAAGAATTGTCGAATGGAAGCCGGCGGATGTGGGTTCAATATGCCCCTTATGTAATGCCTTTAAGGAGACACACATGCATGTTCTATGGGACTGTTTTTATTCTAGAGAAGTATGGAAACAAATCAATAGAAGTCTGAGTGCAGCCTAGATTCATGTCAAGATAAAGTGGAAGATGGCCCTGCTGGGAGATGCTGGCGGACTAAGTGATTGCCTTTATATGTGCTAGCAACTGATTAGAGCTATCACCCTGGTTAACATGTGGAACTATCGCAACGATTTAGTTTTTCAGAGAGCCCGAGTTGGGAGACAAATTGCACGTGAGGTGATCCAAGACATTCAAAGAGGCTGTGAAAAGCTTAAGCTCTATTTGGTTGTAAAAGCCTTTGTGCCTGCTCTTGCCTGGGTGAAGGCAGCCGTTTTCCCATAATACAATTTTGCACAAAAAAAAAAAAAAAAAACTTATAATTGCACGACAATACATAGGCCATGACGGCGTTCATATCCAAACGAAAGTCAAAACCCGTCAGAACTATTTGAGTCATGACTCCACTGTCACGCGCTTTCCTGTCTCGAATCTCATACTAACGTCGTTCATCTTTGTCCTACTTCGACTCCCCCCTTAGTACTTACTATATAATATTGGCGTTCCACTCAACACAACACCCCTCTCTCTCTCCTCGTCGCATCGATCCTTGAAGCTCCCGTTCGCCGTTTTACTAACTACCATCTACCCTTGAGTTCTCCTGCTCTGTTTTACAATCGCGCGCTCTCTCTCTCTCTCTCTCTCTCGTTTCGCTCTTGTCTCTCTCTTGTCGCTCTGTGTCATTCCTAGCCGTTCTAGACTCCCTCCCTCTCACGTCTCATTCCTGTCGCTCTCTCTGCCTTCATTCCTCTGCCCTATTGTTGGAGATTCCCCCGCCCCAGCCCGCGAACCTACAACCGCTCTACCCCATCATCCTATCCCGCCACCTCGAAATTTGCCTGGCTCCATACCGCGGTACACAATTACATAGCTTCCACCGAACACGTGCATCCATGAGCCGACGCCCAGACAATCGACAAACCCAATAGACCTTTCTTGTGTGGGGAAACGGGAATAACTTTTCTTGTCCCCCGATGCTAGTGGGAGGCGTGAAACTGTTTAAGAAATCCACCTCTTCTTTGGAAAGTATGCCTAGAAAGAAAGAAACAATACGAAAGCACATGAATTCTTGCACGGAGGCAATGGAGAACAGCTGCCCTACGTTATAAAACGCTAAAAACATCACAAAGAGAGACATCGATCATTAAGTTATCTTTTTCTCTACAACAAATTTGTTACATGTTAAAACCCATTTTCCTCTAAAAGCCATTGGATTGAGGGGAAATGTGCAAAATGTTCTCTAAATTCAATATGGAAGAAGGTTCAATTTTTGGAGTAGATGGGTTTAAAAGTAATCACATCTAGGGCTTCCCCTCCTTCTAATAGAGTTTCCTTTTGCATAAAACCCAAAAAAGAGATGTAAGGCCTTGACTTATAGAGTTAATATCCAAAAGGCCTTGGAATGAATATCTAGGGACCGACTCCTTCAAAGTTTGTGAGAATCTTTCTTCACTATCTTAGGCCTTGAAAATTCTCAAAAGCAGCTATTTTGAATATTCTTATTGTGTGTATCACCTATAGAGCTCGTGACCTACCTCATTATAAAGCCATATGTCATGGAGATTTGACATTGTTTTAGACCATCAATGTCCGATTGGTGTGAGTTTTACACAAGGTGAAATTCAAAAAAGTAAGTAAAAGCGTATGCCTTTGAAAATTATTAAAGAAAGACTAATCTGAAGGGTCAATTATCATCATGGTAAACAATAAAGTACTTCGTAGGGCAAGAGTGGACTTCTACGATGTGAGTGCAACTTTGAAATGCCACTTTATAGGGCACTATCTATAACACCTAACGTTTTATATGTGGAAGTTCAAAGACCCCATGTTGTTAATTCATGATTAATGGGGATTTGGAATTTAGTGAAAAGGAGAGAAGGTATCATTTGTGGAAGTGACAAAGCCACAATTTGATTAGGTACAAAGAAGTAAAACATTTGGAAATACATGGTTTCTTAGATATGAAGAGATAGCTTCTAAGTATCATCATATGTGTGTGTGTGTATTTTCACTAAAAAAGTGTGTATGTGTGTGTGTGAGAGAGAGAGAGAGAGAGATTATACAATATATGCATCTAATAGATTATTGCTTTGGCAAGGGGAATAGGCGCCCACGATGTTCAAAAAAAGAAATTCATTTAATTAGTTGCCCCGTACGTAGAGCGAGATGCCCGATTAACCTAAGGCTTGTGAAAAAAATAATCGAAGGAGCGATTAATGTAAGAGTTGCGCAAGGATCTTTAGAGCTTGAGAAGGTTCGACATGGAGTCCTCCTGCACCGCCATCTCTCCCTTCATATCTCCCCTTTCACTCTCCGCTCCCTCCAGGCTGCCTTCCCTCCTCTCTCTCTGTCTCTCTCTCTATCTCTCTCAATCAATCAATCAATCAACAAGATGGCGATCTACAAGCTTTCCATCACTCAAGAAAGGGTGATCTATAGGCGATCTACAAAGTCTCCATGGTTGAGAACATCGAGCTCTCAGATCCCTCTCTTGCCTCTCTTACTTGCCTGAAGCCAACCAAATCTCACTTTTAGAAACCCCAAAGGCTAGATGCATACATTGACGAATGCTTGCGATTAAGCCTGTAAAGAACTAAATTAATCAAGCTCTCACTATGCTGTTGTTCAAGATGCAGCAAACAATCGGACGGGTCACGAGAATTTTCTCCAAGAAATTACGAGCAATCTCCAATTTATTAGAGTTAAAATGGATTGGTGGGTTGGCAGCTTCAAATTTTTGAAATCAGGCGACCCATTAGGCATAGATTATTGTTGTGGTAAGGGGATTATGTCCCCCCATACAATGATAAATGTATATATATATATACATTTATCAATGTATACGTATAAATATATGTGAAAAAAGAAAATTCTAAAAGTTGGGAAGAAGAAAAATGAAATGTAAAAGGTAATTTTGGGGAAAGAGCAAAAAGATTTTAGATAATGGAGCATGGAGACAGGTCCAGATATCTAGATCTAGTGTAGGCGCACATTGGAGTTTGCATGGTAGCCATCCGACGGCTCATATTGTATCTTTCTTTTCAACGGACGGCTAACGGTGGCATGAGCTAGCCGCACACCATCCCCATGTCTTTTTAAATTAAAATATATCCTAAAACATGGCTGTGGCCCACTTTAATTTTTGTCATCGCGGGCCCCACACAGTAACATGTGCACTGCCTCATACGCATTTTACATAATTAAAAAATAATCCCTTTCGACCCTCCTTTGAGCTCTTTCCTTTGTTTTCTTCAATCCTCAATTGAAAATTCACATCCACCATCAAATTGACCTTAGGGGATGCTCCATCAAATTGACATCATGTATTACACTCATCATTAGATCTATTAACCACATTGGTTAGCACCCAATTTTATTTAAACTTGCTTCACACAAGCATTGCCGCTTTTAGCACATCAATTGCATGTCACGTGCACCTCCATATTCACTACTCTAAGATGTCACAAACTTAGAGCTCCAAACCATGAAATGGCACCCTCAAAAATCAAGGTGCTAGTTTCACGACTTGTGCTTTACATTTCGCATGTTTTCGCCTTCATTTCACTAGCGAACTAGAGAGATTGCAAACCAATTGAGCTTTTTGGATATTGTTGGACTAGACACATACATGAACATACACACATGCACATGTATGTGTGAGCGGGTGTAAATGGATGCTCATCTACATGTGCATGGGTGCACACACACACAAAATGTAAAATACTTATACAAGATTGAAAAAGCCAAAAGCCTCAACAATGTTCAAAAGCTTTTAAAAGCACCCTCAATATCTTTAGAGAATCTCAACATCCCTTTTGGATTTTGTTTTTACAAAAAATTATATCTATGTGTACATATTATGCACCCACCACAACACTCACACACTTTTGTTTTGTGAAACCACTGATTTAATTATTGCAATATACAATCGTTACCACCAATAGTGTGCCAGCTCGAAGCAGTGGGAAAACACTTCTAAAAGATGCAGAAAAATGATAGATCCTTAAAAATATTGCAATGAATTGCTGAACTGTGTAGCAAAATGACATTTTTATAATAGTCACACTTGTTCCAAAGGATCTTCTTACTACTAAAAACGATCTCAGGAGATAGGAGCATATGAGATTAAATGACTCCAAGGTTTATTTCAGAGATTGGTGGTCAAGGAGGATAGACAGGCCCACTAAAGAGACCTTTAAGCTGATTAGAAGAAAGAGAGTTCAGGAGGATGTCCCACTTTTAAAAAAAAAGATGGCTCTTGTGTTGCGTCTACAAAAGAGAATATCCAGTTGATTCAACAACACTTCCAGCTACTGTTATCTTCTGTAGTCACCCCAAATGAGGACACCTAGAGAGCTAGACAACTCTGCCAAATCATTAGGGAGAAGGATGTTAAATAGTATGATATACCCTCTCTAGAGAAACCTATTACAATTAAGGAATTGAAGGAGGCAATTACAGCTACGATAGATGGTAGCGAACCAGGGGAGGATGGGCTACCTATCAAGTTTTATAAGACTTTCTGGGATTTGGTTGGCTTTGTTATCGTGGCAAGAAAGACCAAGGAAGGGTGCTCTCTCCTATCACATCAATGGGGGAATAATCAAACTTATTCCAAAAGAGGGCCCCAAAGATGAGCTAAAAAATTAGAGGCCCTTAACAATACTAAATTGCAGTTACAAGATCTTTGCAAAGGCTCTATCCCTTAGATTACAAAGTAAGATGAAAGAGTGGATTCTTCCTGAACAAAAGGGTTTCATAAAAGGGCACCATCTCCTTGAAGCCATTATAAACATCTGGGAAGGGTGTGAGTATGCCAAAGAAACTAGACAAGATATATGCTTTCTTAAAGTTGAATTTGATAAGGCATATGATAGGCTGGAATGGGCTTTTTTAATCCAATCCTTGCAAAACATGGGACTTGGTCCTATATTTCCAATATTCAGCTCTTACTCATCAATTCTTCAGCTAAAGTGAATGTTAATGGGGTGATGAGTGAACAAAAAGATCAATCAGGCAAGGATGTCCTATAGCCCCTCTACTTTTTGCCATAGCAATAGATGTTCTTGGTTGGCTCCTTAGAAGTCAAATTCAAGAAGGTAGCCTCCAAGGGATTGAGCTTATGAATGGTAAATAGTTAGTCAGTCAGTAATTTGGAGATGACACCACATTTATCCCAAGGAATAATAAGCAAGATGTCAGAAGTGAAGGATTGTCTTGATGTTTTTTGCAAAGCCTCAGGTTCCCTGATTAATCATTCAAAAATAGGCTATAATAACTCAAGTGGCAAAGATCAATTGGTGTTGTAGGATTTGGGATGTCTTAGAATAAAAAAGGGCACAGTTTTTAGACTATTGGGGATCCCCATGGGCTTTGAGATAACAATGAAATAAAGGTGGGACTGGTTCTTAGACAAGTTTTAAAAAAAAACAGATAAGTGGAGAAGCTTTTAGGCAAAACTGGCTGGGAGGAGATTTGTACTAAACCACTGCCTTTACCCTGTTTCTATTTTTTATCTATGCGACGATAAGGTTTTTGAAGAGTATTGTCGATACGCCATCTTTCTCTTGCATTTGTTGCAGCTCACTTTGCTTTAGAACCAAGTTGAGGGGCCTTTCAGCACAAGTTTGTAGATTCTTGGAGGCAAAAACTGTCACTCGATGAGAATCTAGAGCCAGCAAAGACCTGATTTGCACCTTGTGCATTGGCCAAATGCAAAAGGGCTTGGTACCAAAATTCTACCTCCAAAACATATCCTTATCAACTGCAAGTCCTTGTACAAGCATGCTCAACAGTTTAGAGGCACGCCTCATTTCTATTTGCATACCCTTTTCACAAATACACGAGCTATCCTTCGATGGCCAATATGGCCTAAGGGGTGCAGTTGTGAATATTTTTGCATATGTGGACAAGGCAGAGCATTTTCTTCCTCATTTTTTTAATGATAGTGTGATGGTTTTGGTTGCACTAAAATGCAAGATGTTGTACATGCACAACTACTTGAGCGGGCTCATGCATCCTAGAGCCATGATGAGAGCTTTGCATGATTTTGTTACTTTCATAATCCCACAAATGATAACCAAACTCACTACCTCCATATCCAATAAGGATGCACATCTTGGATTTTTTGTTTGAAAGCTTTGTTCTCAATTCCTTATCAACATGGTCAAATGCATCACAACCTAAACCGTCAGAAAATAATAGTTACCCTTTTTACCTATCCATGCCTCTTCTGGAATGCCACCATGTAAGGAACTTGAAGGCGATCTATTTATCAAGTTAATAGTTATATTCACTGCTTCAGCCCAAAGCTATAAGGGTAGCCCTGCGTATATTCTCACTCTTCTTGCACGCTGCATGATTGTTTTGTTCATTCTTGGCATTGTCTTCTCTCTACAAATTCCATTGTATGAACAGTAACTATCAAACTCTTTGCTGGAATATTCACCTCCATTATAGAATTTGAGAGCCTTCAACTTCTTTCCTGCCTCATTCTTGGCCAAAGCTTTCCATTTCTTAAAAGTTTCCAAGACATCATATTTTCTTTGAATGCAATAAACCCAAGTTTCTCTAGTTGCATCATTAATAAAAGTAATATAATAGTGAGAACCACCAATAGATGATACATCAATAGGACCCCATACATCTGTATGCACGCTGCAACTTTTCTCTCTTCTTTTCTTTCCCAACTCTAAGAAATCTAACTCTCTTTTGTTTTCCATAAACACAGTTCTCACAAAAATCCAAATCAACGTGCTTCAAACCTGGTAACAGCTTTCTTGAGTGTAGAATCTACATCCCCTTCTCTCTCATGTGTCCAAGCCTATGATGCCAAATAAAAGTAACATAATAGTGAGAACCACCAATAGATGATACATTAGCAGGACCCCATATATCTGTATGCACAAGCTCCAATTTTTCTCTCTTCTTTTCTTTCCCAACTCTAGAAATCTAACTCTCTTCTGTTTTCCATAAACACAGTTCTCACAAAAATCCAAAGCAACCTGCTTCAAACCTGGTAACAGCTTTCTTGAGTGTAGAATCTACATCCCCTTCTCTCTCATGTGTCCAAACCTATGATGCTAAAGATTTGTATCCGCTCCTATAGAAGCTAATGCAATAGAGGAGTAAGAATTACTAGTACATAAATACAACATACCTCTTGGGTCCTTTTGCTATTACCATTGACCCTTTTGTGACCCTTCACAAATTTCCAGCAAATGTCATTGTGCAACCTTCATCATCCAATTGTCTTGCTAAAGTTAAGTTTCTTTTTAAATCTAGAGCATGCCTTACCTCCTTCAGCAACCATTGGTTTCCATTCTACAATTTTATCAACACCTTGCCCTTTCCAATAACCTTCAATGCTTCATTATCACCTAAATTACCAACTCCAAAATCACCTCGAACATAGTCTTGAAAATATTTCCTATGAGGTGTGCTATATTTGCTTCCTGCATATTCTGTTGTTGTCCATCTCTTTCCTTTTTCTTTTGTGACCAACAATCTTTCTTTTGGTGTCCTTTATTCCCACAATGCTGGCACTCCAAGTTCCCTTTTGATTTGGATTTGCTTCTTCTTGACTTGTCACAATATCCTAGGCTCTTTCCTCTCTTCCTTTTTCTTCCCGTGCTCTCAAGATTCAAAGCATTACTTGATGTTTCACCTGTGCTTTTCACCTATGCTTTTCCATCACATTTCCTTGCTAAGGAGAATGCAAACAAAATCATCAAACTTTAAAGTGTCTGACTCAAAAACAAAGTTACTCATAGCCATGACTAAGCTATACCAACTTTTTGGCAATGAGCACAAAATCAAGTGAGCTCAAACCTCATCATCAAAGTTTACTCCTACAGATGTTAGTTGGCCTATATTTGTATAGACCCACCTTTTGACATCTCTAGATTAAATAACTGAGCTTCATAATAACAAATACCCTGTTAGAAGTTGATGGTATTTCATACAATGTATCTAGTGCGCTCATAAAGTCCTTTGTTGTCTTGTATTCAAGAATGTTGAAAGCCATTGACGCTCCCAAACACAGTCGTATTGTTCCTAGCACCTTTCTACCAAAAATCTCCCAATCTCTGGCTTATACACTCGTAAGAGAGACACCGATATAAATGGTTCACCTAGTGTTGGCTACATCCACATGGAGAAATAGCCAGTCCTATGTATTTCTTATCCAGCAAGTGAGAAGATACAAGATGCAAGCAGTTTATCCACCATTCTCTCTTGCTATGTGAGCCACACCCTTATCTTACAATATTGACCATAAGCAACTCATGCATAACTTTTCATGTATTTTTGGCTTTAGGGGCATTGCCCTCGAACCCCCACCAAGGGCGGCCTAAGGCATGTCACTAGTCCCCCCTTGGAACCCCCAGTGATAGTACTAGAGGAGGCATTGCCCTCCCCTATCCCCCCTTCATGGGATGCATATAAACATGCTTAGGTCCAAAGCATGGCAAAAAAAAATCTCTCAAAAAAGATCAAGTTCCACATACAACATTATTCTTAAAGGGTAGAGCAAAAGAGTAGATGTTATAGTTAAGGCCCTTTTAGATGATATGAAGATCACTATATGGAGATCCATGAAAGGTATCAAGGATGAAAAGGTCATCCTGTCTACATTGGCTCGATTCAAGGCACGAGAGCTCTCCATTGATGATATATCTTTGTCCTTTAAAGCTTCTATACACTTTTTTTGAATGAGTTTATTTTCATTTATGTTTTTAAGATGTTTATGTATAATTCAATCTATTTTTGTTATTGTAGCCAAAAGATTTATCTTAGAATGCAAGCCTATAAGAAATTCATGATTTTCTTAATTTGCTAGCTCAAAATTATAAATTTCTTGAGTGAGAAGCACAAATTTATACGGTCGAGCATTCATTCAAAGATATAAATCGCAAAACAAATAAACATACATTTTGAAGTTCCCGCTCGAGCTTTTTTTCGTGTCATAAATGCCACGTCTAAGGAACCAAATGGCTTTCTATTATTTTGGTGCAAAATTTTGTGGTTAAATTCATGATTTTCTTATTTTGCTGGCTCAAAACTATAAATTTTCAGAGTGAGAAGCACAACTTTATATGGTCCAGCATTCAATCGGAGATATAAATCGCAAAACAAATAAACTTACATTTTAAAGTTCTCGCTCGAGCTTTTTTTAGTGTATCATAAATGCTACGTCTAAGGAACCAAATGGCTTTCTATTATTTTGGTGCAAAAATTGATGGTTTTGGCATTAGCATTGTGTTTGGAGTAGGGTAAAACCCCCAAAATTACTTTTGAATCACTGAATTTGGCCTCTCATAGGGGTCAAAATGGCCAAAACACGTGCTCGACAGGAATGTGCTTAAGAAAGCGATTTAGGCAATTAGCCTAGGGCCAAGTGCCCAAATTGCTTTCTTAAGCACAATCCTATCTTGCACCTATTTTGGCTGTTCTAACCCCTCTGCTTTATGACACACTAAAAAACAAGAATGGGAACTTAAAATGTCAGTTTATCTATTTAGTGATTTGGCGTACCATTTATGACACACTAAAAAATAAGAGTGGGAACTTCAAAATGTCAGTATTTTGAGCATCTGTAGAGAAAGAAGGTCTTTTAAAATTTTAAAAAAAGCATTTCCAATGTAACGTTGGCCTCTCTCTCATTGGAGGATCTTTATTTTTTGTCTAATCTAAAAGGCCCCAAAATGAGCTTTGTCTTTTCCTAATGAGTAAGCATATCATCCAATCACATTTTTGCAATTGTTGTTGATTTAAGCATACGTAGCATTGATTTAACTATACTTATCATCGTTTAGTTTTCTTTTGTTTGTGATGCAAAAAACCAGAGCAAATCAAACAGCTTGGACTTCCCTTATCCAAGCAATTTTCTTGCACATATCGAATCAACAAGGCTTGAAAAGGAGATGCAAGAAGGGTCAAATCAATTAAAGAAGGATGATAGCATGAAGAGTTTTAGCCCTCTCTTTGACCCTTTAAGAGTCAATCACTATAATGTTTTCTACTACGACATGAAATATTTTGCAACAAACATTCCTAGATGTGACTACAAGCTAGCCATAGTCAACATTCCCTATAGCTTCAAGCTAAAGGGAAGTGTCAATGATATTGTTTTGGGACATAAGCAGATTGATGCCATAGTTTTGGCATTCAAATCTTATAATGTAGCACCCGTTTGGAGCTTCATTATTTTTCACTCTTCTACCCAAGCAGCATCAATTGTTGCAAATCTCTCATGGATAATTGCCATTCTTTGGAGAACATGATATGGTATGGTAAGTTCTATGATGCTTTGCTCAATAGTTTTTATTCATACTAAGAATTATTTTGACACATTTGAATATATTTAATGTGTTCTTTCATTGATTTGATTAACACGGTCAAGACCAATCTTAAGCATGTTCCTGAAAACAAGATGATCCATGCTTTGAGATGATGTCCATTGGGGACTTCTCTACATTTGAGAAGTCCAAAATAGTCTTGCATTGTCCACGTAGGATGTATTTCATTTTCTTGCTTTGACTAGGATGCTTAGGTATAGCGATGGTAACAAAGCCATCATCAATTCATACCAAAAGCCTTAAGGTTTGATTAATGAGCTTTTGGATTTGTTTGCATTTCAAGATGATTGGGTTTGTGACTTCTTTGAAGGGACAAGAACAACCACTGTGTGTGCTCTTCAAAAGAAGAGGAACTATATTGTTATAGAGAAAGATCCTTTGCAAGATGCATTCATCTTGTAAAGGGTGATGTTGATCATGAAGTTGGCATTAAATCTTGTGCAGACAATTGAGGAGTACAAATGGCCTCTAGAAAGCCCTAGCCTACCTTCAATAATGAAGAATTTGAGTTGGCAGAGCTGTTTGAAGATGCAGCACCCATAGTGGTTGAGCCAAACCGTGTGGATGAAACAACCAAGGAATCACATGATAGACGATTATTGGATATATGGTGATCTTTCAACTAATGTAATACCAATTTGATGTAATGACATTTCTCTCTAGTATGATGTAATGACATTTCTCTTTTATTTAATATGATCTCTCTTTTCTTTATTTCATAGTATGTGTTACCTCTGTGGCACCACGGGCCAATGAGTGCATGTGTGCAATAGCAGCAAACTCCAATTGTAATATCTTGATCTTAGAATACAAGTTGAGAAATCTAGTGGGATGAGGATAGCCAAAATCCACTCTAGAAAAGATCTAGTCATACTTGTAAAATCAAGATCTAGAGAGATAAATACTAAAACTAGAGAGAGAAATACTAAAAGCCTTTACTCTTGGAGGTATCTTCACAAGTAAAGGGACCCAAAGGTACCTTCACAAGTGAAGGGACCCAATGGTACCTTCACAAGGTATCTTCACAAGTGAAGGGACCCCAAAGGTACCTTCACCAATGAAGGGATCCTCATGTATAAATCTTGTATAAATATCTCTCTATGGAATGAAGCTCCCACTCTTGAGTGGCTTTGTGTTTAGTACAACTTTGGTGTTCTTGTGAAAATAGTCTGCAAGTGTCCATGCTTTCTCATGCTATTTTGTTCTAGCATGCTCTCACTCTTGCACTCCTCCTCCCTCCTCTTTCCTCCTCCCTCCTCCTCCCTCCTTCTCCCTCCTTCTCCTTCCTCGTCCTCTTTCCTCCTCCCTCCTCCTCTTCCTTCCTCCCTCCTCCTCCTCCTCCTCCTCCTCCCTTCTTCCTCCCTTCCTCCTCTTGAACCCTGGTACCTCCTTCTAAACCCTTAACCCTATGGATCACTAAAGGAGACTAGCTCTCCACTCCTCAACCTTGTAACCCTCTCTCAACCCTAGACTCCTTCTAAACATTGGAGCTCTTAGTTAGCTTCCTAAAACCTATCCTTCTTCTAAACCTAGCAAACCCTTTTCTAAACCCTTGAACTCCCATGGAGGTGAACAACTCCAATCCATGTGATCAACCCTTCTTCCTCGCCTAGCGCAAGCTAGAACTGCTGTCCACACTTTAGCCTACACTTCTCACCGAAATACGACCCGAGGACCTATGCTACACTTGTGAACACCTATGCTACAACGAGCAATGACATGATTGTAGGTAAACTCCCTCGGACCTTGGAAATGAGACAAAAAGTGACAACATTTTGGCACCATTGCTGAGGAGGTTAGTGCCTGAAGCAAAAGCGAAGTATGTATTTGCATGTGTCAAAAAGAACCCCCTTCATTCAAGACACACATAGGAGTGAAAAAATTCTTCCAATTGGTGCAAAAGGATGAGATTTACATCCTAAACAATGTTGACTTACATAAGCACATTAATACACTAATCACTCAAAATTAACCCTTAAACCCCCCACATCCTATAAATGCAACAACACCCCCCCTTACTTCTTTCTCCTCACTTTCCAAGCCACTTTCATCTCTCCTCCATCTCCAAATTCCATCAAGCCTCCATATTTTTCGTCTGCCTCCATTTTCCATCCTCCATCTTCCGTCCACCACCAAGATCACCACCACTTTTTCCGTCAATCTCCCCCCTCCACCACTCCTTTTTTCGTCCACCCCCCTCCCACCATCACTTTTCTATCAAAACTCCCCCACCTCCACCACTCAAGGTACACCCCCTTCCTTTTTGCACCCCACATTCCCTTCCCCTTCCCCCTCCCCTCTCCACTCCACCATCCCTCTCCTCCACCATCTCTCTACCTCTCTCTACACCCCCATCCCTCCCTCCATCTCTCTACACCCCCATCTGCCCCTCTACCCCCCCTCCCTCCACCCCTACCCCTGCCCCCTTCACCCCCCCCCTTTCCACCACCCTCTCCCCCCCCCCACCTCCTCCACCACCCTCCCCCATCCCCCTCTCTTCCCCCTCACCTGTCTCTCCCCCCCCCCTCCCTCCCTCCCTCTCTCTCTCTCTCTCTCTCTCTCTCTCTCTCTCTCTCTCTCTCAACCCTCCACTCAAGGCTAAGCCCAAGGGCCGGCCACCTCACTGCGACGGTGACCTCACAAGGCCGCTCAGCAATGGTGCCCGCTCGTGATGCCTAGCGCCTGTGGCAGCGATCTGCTCATGCCTACTATCGAATCGATGGTGATGGTCGCCTCACCTAAGCACCACAGGGTTCCCTTTTCACCTAGTGCCTGCCTACATGGTGGCGCTCGCCCACTAACCGATGGGGCAACGCTCGCCTTGCTTATGCCCGTGGCAACACCTCTCTCTTGACGCCTCTACATCGTTCCTCCGCTTAGCCTCCCATGTCCACCCGACCTCTGTGCCACCGCCTGACCTTTGCGCTACTCCTCCACCTAGCCTCTGTGCCTCTCTCTCCTCTGGCCAGCCTCCCACCTTCTAATCGCCCTCCTCACCCCTCCCCTCCCCACAACACTCCCCTTCACCCCCCTCCACACATGCTCACTTCCCACCCCCCTTCGCACTCCACCCTTTCCCCAGCCGCCAGACCAACGGTGGCCACCGGCAACCCCCCCTTCCCAAAAATAAAAATAAAAAATCACCCTACACATAACCGGATTACTAACCCAAATCAGGTTAGGTTAGTTGGGGTAGGTTAGCTTAGTTGTTAGGTAGGACAAGCTACCTATGGTTAGGTTAGATTAACCAACATTAGGTTAGTGCTAACTAGCTAGGTTAGTTAGGTTAACTGGGGGTATTTCAAGTCAGTTAGACCAACTAGGGAGTTAGGATAACCAGGTTAGGTTAGGCTAGCTAAATCAGTCAGGCTAACTGAACTAGGCCAGTTAAGCTAACTAATAATTACTCTAACTTGGAAGTTAGATTAACTACTAGTTAGCACAACTGAACAAGGTTAGTCCCCTTAAGTCTAAGGTCCATTCACACCTAGACTTAAAGTCCAAAGACCCTGAAAACCCCTAATTTGACCATAACTTTGAAGGTCAGTAACTCGCCCATTTTGAACCCAAATTGAACCCCATTTGAACCACAATTTCACACACGGAAACACCATGCTATGGGGTATTTTTCCAGCCCATTACACACCATTTTGGCATCCAACACTCGTTAATTTGCACCCCCGTGTGGGCTATCTTTTGCACTAAATCGCTCACAACTGTCACCTATGACCTCCAACTGACGATCCATCTGCACCGACACATTCCTGCACTCGAGGGGGACAAACCTAGGCACAATTATAATATGATGGTTGCTAATACACTGACGCATATCTAACCCCCTAACACATATACATCAACATCCAAACTTAAGGAGGTCGTACCCAATTGACCTCTCGATAATTTTGTATGCAACTACGCTCTGGCCAATGTCTATGACCACCCTCTTCCCTGAATTTCCTGTTTGCCATTCATCCAAGCATTTGACTCCCCCAATTCACAACATGACAGATCTTCGTTGTGATGATGATGATCTTGACCTAGAAGTGAATTGACCTCTCGATAATTTTGTATGCAACTACGCTTTGGCCAACATCTACGACCACCCTATTCCCTGAATTTCCTGTTTGCCATTCATCCAAGCATTTGACTCCCCCAATTCACAACATGACAGATCTTTGTCGTGATGATGATGACCTTGACCTAGAAGCGAATGGGAAAAAATTTTTCCTCCATCGCAACAATTATGACCGACACAATAACAATCAAGGCAGACGACCCCTCGGCAAACTAGAAGTTCCAAAATACAATGGCCGAGCCTCTAGCATTTTGATGCTGCATGTTGAGCTAGAGGGGTTCAATCAAATGAAACCAAGGTAGCATGGTTCCCCATGGCCTTAACTGACAAAGCCTCCAAATGGTATCTCGATCTCTTAGTGGAAGAATGAACCACATGGGACCAACTCCAAACCAAATTCAAAAAGGCAGTTCCAAATGGAAAGACTTCAAGATGATCCCGCTCTCCAACTAAACAAGCTTGAACAAGGTCACAGGGAAGATGTACACACATACCTAGGCAAAATGAAGTGTCTAATTATGAATTGTGACCCAAGACCCAACAATAAGTACTTGACAGCCTAGTTCATTACCAGACTAAGGAAGAAGATCCAGAAGGACATGGAAAAGATAAGTAGCTATGAAACATTCAGTGTTGCTCATGCGGCCACAATTGACATAGAGGATGGAATGACAAATTATGACTCTGACAGTGATGATGGGAAAGTGCTCCAAAAAAGGCAAATCTAGATCCACTACACGTCCTCATAAGAAATGATCATCAAAATGAATACCCAAGATGTTTGCATTCCTACAAGTCCACAAGGAGATTTTGAGTAGTTGTCTAAGGATTTGTAAGTCACATATCCATTTCCTCAAGATTTTGAGTCATGACTGATGGAACTACAAATACTTCCTATGGGTGAGATTGATATTTTTCACCTGGCTACAAACATCAAGTAGAAATTGAAGGTTGAGTAAATTTCCAAACAAAAAGATATATTCCTGAGTAACTTCACTAAAGACATTAAAGGAAAAAGAGAGCTAGCTATGATACCAATGACTATTACATAGCTTGGTACTAAGCAGTTAGTACACCCAAGAACTTAATCTTAAAACAGAAGAAAAACCTACAATGGTGGTGGTAAGTGCCAATCTCTCTTTCGAGCAACTAAAGGTTGTCAAAGAATTGTTCACTAGATACAAAGATGTTTTTGCATGGAGTTATACTGACCTTTATGGAGTTCTTGTGTCAAGTTGTGTAAACATAAAATACCTCTAATGCCAGATGGTAAACCAATTTGACAACAAAGGTATAGGATGAATCCAAAATATGTCAAATACGTTCGATCAACTTTAACGTGCTAGCTTTATTTATGCTATTGACTGCCGTGATTGGTTATTTTCCATTGTGATAGTGCCAAATAAAAATGGTAAGCTCCAAAATGCATGGATTATTGGAAGCTGAATGCACAAACTATTCTTGACCCATTTCCAAGACCTTTCAATGATGGAATTTTGAATCAAGTCACAGGACATGAGATGTATTCATTCATGGATGGTTATAGTGATTACAATCAGATTATTGTAGCTCCAGAGAATTAGTCTAAAACTACCTTCATTATAGAATGGGAGCTTATGCAACTTGAGTAATGCCCTTTGGTTTGAGAAATGCTCCATCAACTTTCCAAAAGTTTATGGTAGAAACTTTATAAGATTACCTCACTGAATTCATTGCCATTTACTTGGATGATTTCTATGTCTATTCTTCAAATGAAGATCATCTCTATTATTCAAAGAAGGTATTTCAGATATGTAGACAAGCGAGTATTTCACTCAACCCAGCTAAGAGTGTATTCTGTGTCCGAGTTTGTATCTTACTTGGTCATGTCATTTCACAAGATGGTATACGCCCCGAGCCAGGTAAAATTTATGCTATTCAACAGATGCAAGAGCTTGAGAATCTAACTCAATTGCACTCTTTTGTGAGCTTTATTAGTTTCTATAGGCACTTTATGAAAGATTTTACCAAGAAAGCAACTCCATTGTATGAGTTAACTAACAAAGATGCCAAGTTTGAATGGAATGATGAATTTTCTATGGTTTTTCATGACTTAAAAAGTCAGTAGTGGCTACACCCATTTTGAGGCAACTGAGATGGGTGTCATTTTCCATGTGCATGTGGATGCTTTTGGTTATGCATTAGGCATTATTTTGGCTCAACCAAATGGTCGTCTCGATTATACAATGTATTATGCCAATCGATTATTGACTCCCACTGAGTCTAACTATAGTACCACTGAGCGAGAAGCTTTGGGTATGATATCTAGTGTGCAAAAACTATGGCATTATTTACTTGACAACCCCTTTGTGTTTTATGTCAATCGTTAGGCATTTCTTTATCTGATCAACAAAGCTATCATTCAAGAATGCCTCGTATGTTCGATGCCTCTTCTATAGGAGTTCAAGTTTACGATTACTCATAAGCCTAGGAAAACTCATGTAGGAGCTGACTGTTTATCTAGACTACCTACCCCAGAAGATACTCAAGGAGTCACTATTGAACTTCCAGATGCCAAGCTCTTTGCAGTTGATTACTATGAGAATGAATATTTTGAGCTAATGGATAATTTGTCTAAAGGCACATTTTGTAATTAATTTATCTAAAGGCACATTTCGTAACACTATGCCCTATGATAAGTACAAGCAATTAGCTTGAGGGCTTGGAAATCACTTTAATTGGTGGACACCTTTATTGCCAATGTGCAAATAGTGTTCTTCGTCAATGGCTTCTGCCACACGAGCGATAATAGTTCACTCGAGTACATCAGGTGGACATTTTCAAGGAGATTTGACCACAAGGAAAGTGTTGCAAGTAGGACCATGGTGGGAAACCCACATTCCCACTGGTTGAGACTCTCGATGGACCATGACACCCCCATATTTCCAGTTGGCATGAGCCAGATCTCTGTATTCCTTATTGGAAACATTTAAAATTGGCTTATCTTTGGGATCCAATGCATATGCTAAAAAAATAACTAAAAGCCTACGGAGGCATATGATTGGTGATAAAGACACTATCAAAGCCCACAAAAAATGCAACAAGATGGGAATGAAGAGGATCTACTAGCCAAGAGTATCCAATGGCATGGTGGTGTTACAAAAGATGCCATGGGTGTTCACTAGAATAGAGAAAAGATATGTGAAAAATGTTATGGCCAGACTGAAAATCCCATAAGATACATGCACTCATTGAATAGTGCCTCTACAATGGTAGATCGAAAAATTAGTAGTATCAAGCCACATGATTGGCATAATATATTGCAAGTTTTAGAATTTCTCATACCATATGCTTTCATTTGAATTGATATCAAGGTATGAGCATACAATATTATCCATATAGAGGGCATTAGATACGTCGCATTAGCTAATACATTTCTTGTATACCTACATAGCCTACGATGCTTATGAAACAGCACAATGAGCTAAGCATATCAATCGACTACTTACTCCTATACTAATCCTCTCCCTTTCTAGTACATATCTTGTATACCTACGTAACCATAATGCTTATCAAAGAGCAGAGTGAGTTAGTAATCGCAATCTTATATAGCTACGTAACCTATGATGTTTATCAAAGAGCAGTGTGAGTTAGTAATTGCAATCAACCACTTACTCCTATACTCATCCTACTCCCTTTCAAAAAATGGGGAATCGACTACGTTGGAGCCATTGCTCTGACATCTCCATCAAGAAAGAAGTACATCTTGGTAGAAACTTTTGTAAAATGGTTGGAAGCAGTGTCCACTACCAAGAATGATGGAACTATCGTGGTCAAATTTTTTGTCAATTGAAGTGTGTCCTGATTTGGAACACCAAGGGAAATAGTCATAGATTATGGGACACATTTCATGAATGAATTGATTTTGATGTAATCATTGAGACACGCTGCATTTGCAATCAAGCAGTTGCACCATATAACCCAAATAAAATGACTAAGTGGAGAGCAAAGGCAAAGTTCTCAGTGCCATTCTTAGAAAAGAATTCAATGTTGGATGACCGGGTTCAGACCAAAAGGGGCCACAAGCAATATGGGCATACAACTTGACATGTAAGAAGGGCATGGCATATACATCATACTTCCTTGTGTATGGTACAGAGTGTATTTGACCCATTGAGTTAGAGATTCCAATGCTTTGACTAGCATTGGAGCACAATTTAGGGGAACGTGAAGCCATCGAACATGACCTTTTCAAATCTCCTTATTGGATGAACATAGCGAAAGATTCCATTTGAATTATCTCTCCAAAATAAACAATAAAGTCATTATCATGATAAGAGGACCTTGGACTTTAGATTGAAAGAAAACAATATAGTCCTCTGATTTGAGGAATGAATTGTCTTTGGGAAATTTTCAATGCATATGGCAGGGACTAGTAAAGATCATCAATGTATGTTGTCCACCTAGTTGAACTTTGTGAAAAAATGTTTCCTAGTTGAAGTCACTTTGATAATATTAAGCCTTACTATACTAGACTAGGATAAGAGCCTGGGGCATAAAAGTATTCAAATGGATTGTCCTATTTTGCATAAGTATTCAAAGTCTACCGATGTGAAGTGATGGTGTGTCTGATTGTGGAATACTATTTGTGCATTTAAAATGAAAGTATTAGAAGATTTGATTGTTTGATTAAGGTTTGTGCTAACTATTGGTATTTGTCATAGTATGAAGCAATACTTATTGGTATTAGGAAGGAATCACATATTAGAGACTCATATGAGTTGAGGCAAATGATTGCTGATTTTGATTGATACTATAGCACAAGTACAATGCCTCTTTTATAGGCTAGGCAAGCCTTAACTTCCACATGTATATACATCATTGATGATATCCCTCATCTCACCTACCTTGACGTTTGTCCTTGCCAAAGGGCAACACACAAGATCACTCTCACACATGTAACACAAAGATGGTCAAACATACAAAGATGGTCAAACTAATATGCATACACATTATGATAACGGGGAGAGACACACATACAACTCTAAATCCCAACGAACCCCCTTTGGAGTGATAAAACCTTAGATAGCCACACTAATTTGGGTTCAAGACTGCAACCATTATTATAAAAGAACACAATGATGCCAACACTAAAACTCACAGTAAGGCCTAATATGAGGTTTGACCACTCATGACAGCCTACATCAATCTACCCAAAAAACACAATCCTTGCTCTGAGAAGTGTACATGAAAGGACTGGGGGAGCCTTTTATGGAACAAGGAAACAAAGACAATTTATTACAATCATTTTGGGGGACTTCTAGGCAAAGTACCTTTGGCTCACACAAATAATAAGCCCAATCAATTCAAAGAGAACAATACTTTTATCCATTTGTGGTAGAAGTCTCATCTCCATCCTCATCATCTTCTTCTACTACAAGATTTGCATGCTCCCTTGCTTGTTCTTTGACCATGTTTTTGAAACATCTATCTTTGGTATGAACAAGTTTGTTGTAAAAGTTAGATTTGAACGGTTTTCCACTCTTCTTCACTCATGAACATCGAATTTCATTTGAGGTTTGTTACTAAGTGGTGAGGAGATGGTGAGAACCCAACTAGTGACTAGTCACTATAAAATAGCATTTCATGTTTATCACTAAATATGGAGAAGGCTCTTTGAATTATAGCCATGTCATGTCAAGACATGTCATAAGGAAAAATCCATATAGTAACATGTGCACATTGTGTACGTTATGAATATGCATAATTTTCTATCTTACCTCAAAATTCGGTCGTCTCTAGCTATGACAAGATTCAATATTAAAATAATGTCACAAGCCCATAATTTCTATAGTCATTCAAAACATGTAAAAAATTCCCCAAGCATTATGGACAGATTCAATATGCTAATCACTAATTTGATATCTTAAGACATTACTATAGTCTAGAGGCATAATGACGCTGGAAATTGATGCTTTTATAAACAAAACGGTGTAGCATTCTTTTAAATAAAGCATCACAATGCAAGGCATATTTAAAATTTCAAAGCAACAAATATTTTTGTTGTTGCTAAAGTCACATGAATTGTATCCCAAAATTACCTTGTAGCAATGCAAACCACTTGCATTGCAGAGTATAATAATGTCACTCCTAGGGTATGCCAATGCATAATGACTCATACCTACTTACCCCATCCCCTTGCCCTCTTCATGCCCTCTTGCCCTCTCCTCTTCATTCTTGCCCTCTCCTCTTCATTCTTGCCCTCTTGGCCCCTCTTTTGCTCTTTCTCTTTTGCACCCTCTTGCATTCTTGACCTCATGGATAATTTTGATCCATTGGCTATTCTTAGGGATGTATTGAGCCATAAAGGTTTGCCTCCATCTCATGTGGTTGTAACCTTTAGCCCCACTACCTGGAGGTCAACTAGTAAATACTAGTATTTTGCTAAGTACCTTTCAAGATAGTGCTTGAGTGAGATTTCAAGAGGTCCATATTCGTAATGAGGGAACCTTTCTCTCAAAAATCTAGGAATTTATATATATTAAAAAGGGCAAGGAGCCAATGGAGGATGCTTCCTCAAGAGAAGTTGAGGGTGAGGTCCATAGAGATTCTATGGATTTGGGGTAGTGGAGCCTTTATGACTTTGACATCACAAGTTGACTCTACTAGGGCACAATATAACAACCATGACATGAGCCAAGGGAAACATATGTATTAAAATTAACAGCATTCTTGCATGAGATTATTGTCAACAATGCCCTTGGAAAAGATTTTGGATGCAATAGTCAGAGGATCTCTATGTGCCAAAGATCCACATTGAGCAAAAACAATTATGATTTTTGCCAAATGTTTCAATTGTATTTCAAAATAATCCCATAGGGTGACATAAGGTAAGTATTTGGAGACCTCCTTGTTATTTCCATCATACAATGTGTAACCAAAATAAGAGTCAAGGAGATGCACTGGTGATCTAGACTATCACCTTACAAGTATGGTTGTAGTATGAAGATGATTTTCACATGACTTTCAAGGGAATATGGTGAAATTATATATCATCACATGCTTCATGAAGTCCAAAATGAGGAAAGGGATCTAATTGTGTATGAAATGAAATATAAAAACGTGTGGAGCTTCCATAGAAATTGTGGAAAAGGTAGATGTATTCTCTAAAGTAAATGAAGGATAGGGGCATTAGAAAACTTAAATCTAGAAGAGGATATAGTTGGAATATGTCTTGAAAGTGCCCAACATTTTCTTAAGTTGAAGCACTTGTCTCTTCCTAGTATGTCCCAAAAGGCTTGTTTGGCATAGGGATGGAAGTCAATGTCCTTATTAATGGAGCAAATGGCAAAATAACTACATGACTTGTCAACAATCAAAGATGGAGAAGTGCTTGTCTTCTCCTAATATCTCTCACATATAAAGCTGAAGAAGAGGCTTGTTTAGAATAGGGTTGAAAGTCAATGCCCTTATTAATAGAGCAAGTGGCAAATAACTACAGGACTTGTCAAACAATGAGAGAGAGAGATTCTATCTTGGATCATTTGAGCAAGATCAAAATAAAAATGGAATTTATATGGAGGGATTTGAATATATAGAGTGCATACTTCATAGTTTAACCTCATCTTATAAGGCATGAGGGTTGCATTGATTGCTAAGCATCACTATTGAGTTAGATTAATTGATAGATTTACTAATATAAAATGAGGATCTCAAGAAAGGAGCTAGGGGAGAATACATGGCTATGCAAATCCAAAGATACCTACAAAGAATAAGGTGAAATGTTTTAACTGTGGGGAGACAGGACACATCATCACAGATTGTTCTAGTAAGAGAGTGCATGTGGCAATAAAGGAAAGTAATTTTGGGCATATGTAGGTAAAGTAGAGTATGTTTTTAGAAGGTCTTAATAAAGTTGACCATTTCATAAGATGTGTTGTGCAATGGAATAGGGCTGATTTTGCTAGACAAGCCATGTGGAAATTTTGGACATCTCAAAACTAGTAGGTCAGAAGGGATACGTTCACAACATGACAAGGGAGTGGTTCTCAAACCAATCACAAGAGATCCATGTAAGCCATGTCTTGATCTAGTTAATCGAGCTCTGGATGTTCATTTAGGAGACAACCATCTACTTCTAATAAAAGGAATTGGTGACATACCATCTCATCCTAAACACATTTGTGATTTGTTATACATGCCATGATTTGCAAAATGAATCTAATTTCTATAGTGTTTTGATGAAAAGATTCAAGTTTAGGTGACCTTGTTCAAAGGAAGGAACCATTGCAAATAGATTAAGAGAGGTCATTTTCTAAAAGTTCCATTTTATCTCTTGGATAGAAAGTATGTTTTTTCACAAATCGAATTGTAGTACCAACAATTAGACATCTTGAGCTCATGGACACCTGTGTACTTGAACTCAAAAACGTGGTAAAGGGACTCCCAATTTTCAAAGAGTAAGATCTTTGTGAAGGATTCCTTTATATGAAATAACATAGAAATATTTTTGTCAAGAGTCACACCACTAGGTCCAAGAGACCTATAGAGGTGGTGCATAGTAATATTGTAGGGTACATGTTGAATACCCCATCATCTAGTGGTAGAAAACAATGTGTCACATCTATTGATGGACCTACCAAAAAATTACTTGTCTACTTCATGATATAGATGTTTTAATTCATTGATAAATTTCAAGAGTTTAAGAGAATGGAAAAACTCATTCAATTTGTCAAATCAAAAGCCTTTGATCTTACAATGGGGGAGATTATTCCTCTAAATAATTTGCTAATTTTTTATATAGTGGCAAGTATATAGAGTTTTCCTTGCCTAAGAGATAGCAACAAAATGGTGTAAAAAAAGAAAGAATTGTGCCATTTTTGAGTCTACAAGGAGTATGAAATAGAATAAGGACTGCTTGAGAGTATTGGCTAGAACCAATTTTTACAATGGAAATTTTGTGCTCCACTAATGCCTTATGTGACATGACACTAGAGAAGCACGGAGCACATGTAAGAATTTTCTATCATCAACAACTACATATGCTTATATGTTGAAGGCTAGATGATAAGTCTATCATGGCTGCCAACTATGCAAAGGAACTCAAATACTCTATAGTACAATGCTTTATTTATACATGGTTGCCATTTTGGGATGCCCTTGGGATGCAACGTCTGACAAAAAAGTAAACAAAGATACTCACCATCATGGTTATAAAGGATCATATTGAAGAGCAAAAAAATTGTAGACAACATCAAAGATTCAAAATTATATACATTTATAAGAATTTGGAATATTGAATTACATGCTACTTGGTGTGAGTATGACTAGACAATTTGCTAATTCACAGCTAAATAGTACATCCCATGTTTAGCATGACTAGGAAGCCATATCATCTATGCCGATGCCAACGTGGGATAAAAATTGGTGGATGAGGCTCAAAGGATTGTGAAAGACATAAAGGCTAGAAGAAAGTAGTTAATCTATGTGGCACATGTTAGAGAATGTATCACTACAATCCAAAAAATGGGTACATGCCATGGAAGATGAATATACAAGGACATCACAAGGTAGATGAAAGTAAAAGTAAAAGTTATCTTCAAAGGCGTATTTTAGCAAGAGGCATATACTTTAAGGATACTTTTGCACTAGTAACTATGGTTAAGTCCATTCAATTGACACTCTCTTGCATTTAGTAGGGGGTTATGCATGCACTAGATAGATGTCAATTCTAATCTTCTGAGTCCTTACATGTAGTATGGGTTTACACTTACACTAGATGGATGTCAAGTTTCATCTCCTTACTAGAGAAATAAAATAAGAGTTTTATATGAAAAAAACACAAGGATTTGTTGAGGAGGGTCTAAACACTTTTTGTTCCATTTGAAGAAGGTCTTAAGAGTAAGCCCTACTGGCCTAGTATAATAAGATTAACATTTATTCTAGAGAGAAAGTGTTCACAAGGAGTGATGAGTGTGTCTATGAAAGAAATGTATATGCTTTTAATATGATTTCATTCTACATGGATTACTACTATTAGGCAACAAGCTAATCAAGGACATCAAGGTCATTCTTCACAAACAGTTGGAAATGCATGATTTGGGATTCTTGCATTACATTCTAGGAGTTGAGATTAAATACATGGAGGAAGGCATATTTTTAAGTTAAAAACTAGATCTATAATCAACTTGACCAAGTGGCATACAAACTTATTCCCAATGAGCAATATCACTCTTTGTTTTAAAAACCATATCTTAGAGGACATACTACTGAAGAAATTCATATCACCACCATCTTGTTTCCACCTATTCTTGTCAAAAATGTAGGGATAGGCAAAATATTCACACTCTTGCTCTTAGGCGAAGCTCTCCTGGGCCCTACTCTTACCAAGAGACTTTTGACATAGACTTGCCAAGAGACCCCACCGACATAGTTCAAGCTGTCTTGCGGCACTACTCTTAGTCTACTCTCATCAAGAAACTACTGACATAGAGTTTCCAAGAGATTTTCTTTAATGACATCAAATTGCACAAGCCTCACAATTGAAAAACTACAAAAGCTATCTACTCTACTAAAAAATTTAGAGATTAAGCACTATCATTTGGATCCCTTCAATGGTATTGACATTCTTCTTTGTGGCAATTGTGTCAAGCTATCCCCACAAATGACACATTTTTGTGGGGCTATCAAAGTTCTCAAATTTTTTGCTAGAAAAAACTTGGCACTATGCCAATTGTCTGCAATTATTTGCTATGTATTCTACTAGAGCCTACCTAAACAAGGAAGCTATTTATCTACTACTATTTTGTAATGCCAATTTTGTTTCATAAATCTTATCTTTACTTTTAAAAAAAGAGCAAGTAGGTGCTCTATAATGGCAATGGGTCAACTAATGTGGACACAAGGGGCATTATGACCTTCATCCAAAAATAAGGTAATCATGTTTCTATCCCAAACTCTATCAAATCTTTTATTCTAGAACTTTTTGAAGTCTTGCATATGCCATTTTTGGTTGAGATGTTCCACTAGGGAAACCTGGTCATTGAAACAAGCTGGAATGGGAAAGATTTGCTTCCTTCCTACCCATCTAAATTCTTTGAGTTAGGGCTACAGTAGATGGCCTCCCATCCAGGGGAGGGTAGCTCTCTCCTAGAGGATCCTTCATTCTTGGATTAGCATAAGATCAAATTAGTTCAGCTTGTAATTTACTTGGAGGATTTCATCTTATATCCATCTTCCCTGATCTCTATTCCACAAGTCGCCCTGAACTTTGATGCCCTTTTTGTTGAGTCTAATAGCTCCTTTAAGAGAAAGATTCCTCAACTAGTTGTTGCTCCAGATTATAGAGAACCAGATGGAGTGATGGCTACAAAAGATACTAATCTTCCTAGAGAATCCTTTCCAAACTAAAAAGGGCTTCAAAGATTCCCAAGCTTTCCACATGCCCTTCCATAACTCGGATCCTTTAGCTATGTAAGGTTCCTTCCCAAACAAGGTCGTGCCTAGAGGAAGATGCTTCCAGTGTTTACACCTAAAGACTTTAACTTTGGAGACATTCGTGTGAATGAGGAATGCCCAAGTCACAGCCTAGAATCTGATATGCTTTAAGAATCCACTTAGCCATGAATTTAGTCAAGCATTTTTCAATATCCACTATGCCTAGGCCCTCGGTAGTTTTAGGAAGTGTACACACGTGCCACCAGACTTTCACCATTTTCTTTTGTCCCAAGTCCCCCTCCCAGAGAAAATTCCTAAAGAGGCCATTAAGTTTGTTTAGAACTCTTCTTTGATGAGAGCCAATAGAAATTAAAATAGATTAGAGAAGAATAAATGTAGTGGTTGAGGACAAAACTTTCTTCTTACGAGAGTCGATTGAAGGCTTGCCATCTTCTAATTGCCAGAGTCGATGCAAGCCTTGCCATCTTCTAATTTTGGTCCTAATCTTGTTAAGTACCCACTCCCATCTATCCTTGTTTGTGCATTTGAAGCCCATAGAATTCGAAGCAGTCTAAAAATTTCTCCTACTTTTATCATCTTGCAACCTTTATGTGTTAAAACCTTGGGTGAAGGGCTCTTGGCGCCAAAAAATCCCATCTTTTCATGGTTGATCTTGGAACCGGAAGCACAACAGAAAACTTCAAAGGATCTACCGATTGGATGTCATTATGGGGTGTAACATTGGTGGCAGATAATTTGAACATCACCTTCAACTTGGATACCATTGATGGAAACCCTATTGACCCCATCTTAGATCAACCAACCTAAAGCATCAGCTTCATTAGCAAAGAGTAGAGGCTCAAGCGGGTAGCCCTTTCTGACAGACCTCTTTAGCGCAAATGGAGAGGAGGTCTGGCGTTTATCTCTACCTTTCCTCTGGCCTGCTGGAGCAAAATATCTACAAAGGAAATAAAATTTGGAGCGAACCCCTTATCCTATAGAGAAGAAAGAATGAATCCCAATCCATCCTATCATAAGCTTTATTAAAAACAACTTTTAGAAAATAGATATCTTGCTGAGTTTCCTCTACATATTTTAACCCCTCCCAAAGTGTGAGGATAGCCTCCAAAATGTGACGTCCCTTAATGAACCCTTTTTTTTCTTCCCTGATCCATACCTGTATCTCATCCTTGAGTTTAATAGCTAAAGCCTTTATAAAAATCTTATAGCCAGTGTTCAACGTTGTTAAGGGTAGCTAATTCTTCAGCTCATCCTTTGGCCCTTCTTTTGCTAGTATGATGTTTGCCCCTTGAGGTGGCTTCCTTCCATAATAACATGAACGGTAGCTAGATGGTCCAATGTGGATTGATTTGACTAGAAACCCGCTTGACTAATGGCCCTTTTTACATGCTTATCTACCCATTGATTGATCTTCTTTTCCATAATTATGCTATATAGCTTGCAAAGGTGGAGCCCTCGTGGAGCCTAGCATGAGAAGTAATTAGATTTCTAATTCTTTTTTCCTCCTTTATGTATGGGTTTGACCCAATTTTCTTGCTAGTACTTCTCTAGGAAAGCATCAATAGTTGCTTAGTTATCTAGCATATAAATGCATCTTGGGTGAAAGGATCAGTCCATTTAATGACTGCATAATGAGAGTAGCTATTCCCTTTCCATTAGCTAAAAAGTGTAAGCCCTTCTTCACCTATCAATATGCTACCAACTTCCTCATGTTGATGGGCTTTTTTTGTGCACTAGTATCTTTTTGTATAAGAAGAAAAAGGCCATGTAGATCACATATAGGAACACCTATGCGCTAGTGAAATTAGCACTGATAGGTATACATGTAGCTAGCATGTACAGCGTAGGAGATGGTAGCTAGTAAATAGCACTCAGGTGACGTCTTCTATTTTTTGGAAATAATGTTTTGTATTAACAGTATATTTCATAAATAAATGTGCTTGTATGGAGAATTATGGTTGCAAGAAATGATGACAAAGACCTTGTCGCCGATGAGATGATTGGATAGCCATTGGAGCTTGGATGTGGGCCTTGGATCTTGCACTGGCACATGGAACAGATGGTGAACTAAGTGAAGAATGTGCACTTTCAAAGGAAGAGGTAGTGAAGTGAGTGGGCACCAAGGCACTGAAAATGAGCCGGTACTTTTCTCAAAAGGACTAGAGGTAAGGAGCACTTGCACGACCACAAACGGGAAGAGTGAGCCACAAGGAAAGGAACTGAAAGAATGGACCATATTGATCATGGGAAAAGGACCAATCCACAAGTAGACTTTTGCATTGGAAAGCAAGGGATGAGAAGTAAGGAAAGTAAAGATGGACTATCAGTGGACCATCCATAAGTAGGGGCGGCCAGCCTCAGTTGATGGGCATCTTCTTGCTTGTCTCGTTGAAGAGGGCAGTTGATCAAGGTCATGAGCTTAGGGCTCATTTTTCAGTTTTGGTTGAAGACGCAAGAAATTGTGTCGATGGTTTCATGGTGTGGGTGGCCAATGTGATAGAGAAGGCTTGTGGTTGCATAAAATGAGTTGAGTTGTTTATGTAATTTTCTTGGTTTTGGGTTGTGTTGAATCTATAAAAGATCTCGGGCATTTAGAGGAATAGACTGTGTATGTTCTGAGTGCTAAGGCATCTTTGCCTGCATTAGCACATTCTGTTGGTGCAGTCCTCTTTGAACTGAAGGTGATTTGGCATTGGATATGAGAAGAAAGATAGCAAACAACTCCGCTGTGGTTGCAAGGATCTTGAGTCTTGGTCGACAGTTCTACAAATGGTCTATTGCAAGAGCTTCGACTATATAGTGTGCAGATCAAGTCATATGGCCGACTACCTTCAAAGGGAAGAAGAACCAAAAAAACTACGTAAAAGCCTATAGAGAAGGTGTGTCTATGACCAACAAGGTATTCTCGTGAGCAGTTGCTCAATTGTACCGTGGATAGTAGGATAGATTTGCTCATGAACCTCAATGAATTCCGTCAGGAGTAAGTACTAGCTGGCTTTCAAGGTGGTAATCGACATGAATCAAGCACAAGGAGATGGGCTCTACCCCAGTCCGTAAGCAGTATCCGTAAGCAGTATAGAAGTGGTAGAAAGTTGCTTGTGGCAATGGCATCATGAGCACTGACTGGATATGAGTCCAAGGGTGATCTCAAAAAGGTAGAAGTTGAAATAAAGGTGTGTTTTGCTTGGTGGAAATTTTAGTAGCTCAACGATCCAAAGACAATGTGAAGCTCCACGTTATTAGCGCCATTGTTGGCATTCCCATAGAAATCTTTACATGATTTGCGGCATCAGATTTCAGGGTATTATAGCGACTTATGAAGGTTCAGTTTGACAGAGTTGATCGTAGGAAGCGGGCTACAACAAGATTTAGTCCATTTGCCAAGGCTACAAGAGGCGCTGGTGACTTGCAGCGAAGGTTTTTGCTCATGCATATGTACCACAGGTTCTGGGAGATCTTCATGGCCAAGCTTGCTTCAATGATCACATAAGGTTGGAAGTTCATTGCTAGTCACATAAAATATGTGATATTGCATGGTGGGAAGAGAAGGCAACTTCTCACTCAGAATAAATTTGTTGTTGTGCTGGTCTTTATGATAGATCCAAGGCTCTATTTGAGTTCCAAGGCATCTAGTCATTCATCATTGGCAGCAACTCTATCTCATCCTAGAGGGGGTTCTATCTATGAGGAATCTAGGAGTTCATGGTCTCTAGGAGGTTGAGATTTCTATACATTTCAATGATCTTTGTATTTCCTACAGTTATTGGTGGCTATTGGTACATAATGTTTTCTCAATGTTTTTCCAATTTATGGTGATTCGAGTCTATATTTGGATTGTGTTTCTTCTCGATGTGTTTGCAAATGTGACTATGTTCCCAGCTATAAAGGCATTTCAGGGTTGTCCTGCCAATCTCTTCCGGTATTTGGTATCTCCACGGAGGCTCGACCTTCAATTTACAAGACCGAGATCATTGGTGGTTGATCATTAGAAATCATGGCTCAAGACTTCCCGTTGTTTCATGGGACACTAGGCGAGGATGCCAAAAAATTCATGGAACAGTTGGAAATTACTTGTTTGATCAAGAATCGACAAGACCCAGCCCTCATGCTATGGATCTTTACTTATTGGATGCAAGATGAGGCCAGGCAATGGTTTCATGCCTAGGCGGCAAACAACCCATCGGTAAAGGTAACATTTGGATTAGCAAGGGATGCCTTTTTATAGCACTACGGGAGAATAGAAGACCCATATAAGTTGTGGCATGAATACATAATTTCATGATGCAAAAAGGTCCCCTTGATTCATACATTCAGGATTTCAGCTGCCTGTGGGATCTGGTGCATGTCACTAGGGAATGAGCAACCACCCTCCATGCTGAAAAAGGAGAAATTCATTTTTGGACTCATAGGCCCTCTACGGATGAAGCTGGAATTGAAGCCCATAGCCACTTTTCAAGAAGCAACTGACTTGGTGAAGGCAAAAGAATGGAAGATTATCAGAATGGAGCAGATGGCCATGGGAGTTCAACAAATGCCTAGGAGAGAGGAACAACCCTCTCTGAACACTTTAGTAGCACAAGCAAAAAGAAAGAATATTGAGAATGACAGTTTGCGTAAAGAATTGCATGAGGTGGTGGACATATTCAATAATCTCAGTCTAAATCTTTTGGGTGAGGAAGAGGACAAGACAGAGGGCCCAGGCCACTGTATCAAAATCCAGAGAATAGATAGGATCCAGGAGCAGGTAGAGGTGCAAATTAAAGGAAGTTTGAACCATATCATTGTTATAATTGTGGGGATTGGGGCCATACTAGTCCAATTTGTGATAAGCCTCCCCATAGATGAGGAGATATGTTCCCCTTGCCAAGCAATTCAAACAATCGGACAATGACTTTGGAATAGAAATAAAGTGAATGCCTGGAATAAGTGGTTTGATAGAGGAAAAAGAAAGTGAAAGATTGATGAAAACCAGGCCCATGTTTCTCCAATACATTTAGAAGATCCTGAAGTGATGCTAGTGAAGAAGGTCAGAGAAAAAGAGCCTGAAAATGGACATTGTGATGCCAAGAGGAGAAAACGTAAAGAGGGGATTCTGCTTCAAGTAAAAAGAAGTCAAGATCACGAAGGCACTTCCAAACAGGGGATTTACCACTTGGGGGAACGCAGGAAAATTACTCTCTCCAAAAGGATTTAATAAATAAGAAGGTGGGCATTTCATATGGTCAATTAATGGAGCTTTGTCCTCGACTAAGGAGAGAATGGAAGAGACTAGTCAACCCACCCAAGTAGGAGAAGAAGAAGACGGTAAGAGTTCAATCTTTGGAAGAATTGCCTGACATATGCCTTGTGATTGATGTTGGAAGCCTTTCCACTCCTTGGGTAGGCCATGGTTGAGATTGGTGAAAGCAATATAGGACTGGGGAAAGGGCACACTCTTTTGGATAAAAGAGGGTTAAGAAAAAAGTATGGTGGACAAGAAGTTGCTTGAGGAAGAGGAAGAAGAAAAAGAGGAAAGTGAGGCTAGCTCCTGGACCAATGGAAGTGACGAAGAGATTGAAAGCGACACTAAGATCACAGATTCAAGTGGAGATGAAGTGGGCATGCTATTGCCAGAGAGTGAGGATGAAGTGGAGGATGATGTGGGACATGTCGAAGTCAAGGGGGATTCATGTTCCGACTTCATGCAGCTAGTGGAAGAAATGAGGAAGAGCATATACAAGATGTTCAAGAATACTATGGTTTTCCAAAGGATGCCATCAAGGAAGCCAATGTAGCAGATAAGGAGAAATACATTAAAGCTTTTGGAATTAAGAGAAAGGAAGATTCAAAATTTTACCCAGTACATACACATATTGATGATGAGGTGAAAATATGGAAGCAGGAAGGTGTTAAGGGAAGCAATCAGGTCTTTGATGATTGATCCTGAAGGATCCACCTCCTCTATCAAGCTAAAGCAATGGTCGAGTGCATCATTTCCTTTTGATCCAGGATGACAATAGAAGGACAGGACATGTGCATACGAGGGCAAAATGTGCTGGGCTTTTTTTGTGCACTGGTATCTTTTTGTATAAGAAGAAAAATGCCATGTAGATCAAATATAGGAACACCTATGCGTTGGTGAAAATAGCACTGATAGGTACACATGTAGCTAGTAGGTACAGGGTAATCAGAGTGTGTGTACAATGTTTGGGCATAGGTGAGCATGCCTTCCTTTGAGAAATTGTTAATGATCTCCTCTTTTTCTCCTTTTAATTGCATCCATGCTTTCATTGGGTTTTCTGCCTGAGAGAGAGAGAGAGAGTTTATTAAAAGTCTTTGAAATAATAGAGGGTTTATGAGACTGAGAGTTTACCTAATACAATGAGCTAGATGGGTGGGCCTCTAAGCGAGCATCCACACCCAAGATGAACATGACATAATCATAGAAACACTAGTACATAGCATGTCTAAACCCATGGAGAGGATGGACATCACTGCGCTAGAGGCTAGTGGAGGGGTCATGCCCAAGGGAGAGCTCGATAGTGTATAAGGCTACAAAGCCATAAAACCTATGATGGAATGCTAGTGAGATGGGTTGGTATGCATGGTTCACTATGGTCTCCTAGATGTGGCCGTGTGTCAAACAAGTGCTATTGTCACCCCCATCAGTCATGCCTCTAGTTTGGTGAACATGGAGGGGAGGTCCCCAAGTTTGATCTATGCATCGACTTGCTTATAAGTCTATTTTGTCTCTTGCTCTGGACCTCAGATCCACTGTCTCCTTAAGCCCTATTGGTCCATGTTGTTTGGTTTGTGCTCCTCCGACTTGATCTCTTGCCGATCACACAGAGTACAAATGCGACCCTCTCTAGGTATGCCCTTAGCCAATCCACTCACAATGCATAGGGAATGCAAGGGATGAGGAATACTAAAAGTTACTTTTGTTTATGAGATAAAGCACACTAATTGGGTATCCCCTATAGTGTGAAAGACACATAAAAGCTTTTAGTATGTATGAATCTAAATAATGTAAATGTTACCAAAGATTTAGACCATTGCTCCTATTGTTATGAGAGACAATGCTAGAAACGCTAGTAGGATCTGAGATCTACAGTTTCTAGATGGGTTCAATGGCTCTAACCAAATTCAACAGCACCAAAACATCAAGCAAATGTAATCTTTGCAACTAAATGGGGAGTATTTTCCTATACATATAGTACTACCCTTTGGGTTATGCAATGCACCAACCAATTTTTAAAGGGTAATGTATATGAGACCGTGCTCAACAAATTTAAGCAAATTCTTTCAAGTATTCCTAGATGGCTTGTGTACATACTAAAACAAAAAGAAACATCTAGCTTGCTTAGAAAAATTCTTTTAAAAATGCAAAGACATACCAGATTTTGCTAAATCCTATGGAATGCCAATCTTGTATAACACACATTGTTATCCTAGGCCACATGGTGTCAAGACATGGACAAGATCAATGTAATACTAGAATTACCATCCACACTGAATGGAAAAGATATACAAATCTTTATGAGACATGCAAGATACTATAGAAGGTTCACCTTGGTTTTTTCAATAGATAGCTAGGGTGCTATACAAGTTCATGGTGGAATTGCTATGGATCAAGGAATGTGACAAGATTTGAACTCCTAAAGTGGAGATTAGATACTACTATCTACATTAGTACTAAACAGTAGGGGAATTAGAATCCCATGTACAAATAGATGGATCCAACTGTGCCATAAGAATTGTATTTTGCCAATTAAGAGAACATAACAAATATGACCTAGTCTACTTTGTAGGCCATCAACTCAATGACATACAAGTAAACTATACCACCATGGAGTGGGAAGCATTAGAAATGGTGTACACATGAAGAAATTCAGACACTATTTATTGGTAAACGATTTTGTCTTCATCAAGCCTTGTTATATCTGGCTAATCAACCTTGCACGATGGGCAGAATAACTAGTCGGCTTCTACTTTTATAATTGTGGTGCAAAAAGGGGCACAACACTATAATGCAAATCATATGTCCCAAGTAGGATTGGTGAAGAAGCAACTATAGTGAATACGATTTTATAATCCTAGTCAGAAAAGGGGTACAACACTATGTCCCAAGTAAGGAGTGGTGAAGGAACAAAGATCGTGGATAATGACCAGCTTTGATGCTCTACTCTTTTAAATAAATGTAGTTGTGGAAATGGTATGTATATCTCATAGGATATCTCATGGTAGGAAGATCACCTCTTGACTTGTAGAATCTAGATGTAACAAAATAGATCCTAAGAGGAACTCCATATCAACACATAGCAGGGCAAATAGGGGGGCTATGAGAGAAAAAAATCCATTAGCGTAAGAGGGGGGGAAGGGTATTTGGAGTGGGGGGAGGATATGACACATGGTCCCTCCCTCTAGAAAGTTCTACCCTCTCTATATCCTCACCCTGCTCTCGCACTATTGCCACCTCTCTCTCTCTCTCTCTCTGTCGCTTTGT
Organism: Dipteris shenzhenensis; assembly: GCF_047967505.1. NCBI lineage: Eukaryota > Viridiplantae > Streptophyta > Polypodiopsida > Gleicheniales > Dipteridaceae > Dipteris > Dipteris shenzhenensis. The sequence goes on from NC_141597.1 coordinate 47,611,893, forward strand.
AGCCTTTTCCTCACCCTTTGCATCACTGGCATGCTCCTATGTGATACCTTTGCTATGCACCTTGGCTTTGCCTTTTTGCTCAGATGTGTCTCCTGCAACAGCCTCGAATACGATCCTGGCTTGCAGCATATTCCCCTATTTGTCGTTTCTTCCAAGTTCTCCTCTTCACTTGCATTCTCTGGGACCTGCCTCCCAACTGCCTTCCTCCTAGTGCCGCTGCTTAATTTAATGGAACCAATTTTGGAAACAACATACCACTGGTGATGTGCTGCCCCTTCTTAATGGAACAAATTTCAGAAACAACTTTTGCAAATTCTTGTTTTGTTGTTGATGCAATGCCAAAATGAATGTAGAGTCCATTAGATCTCAAAATTACAAATCTGATGCAAAAAATCCGAGATGAATCGGGCTTCCAAGTTAAGAGATAATGAATTTTTGAATTAAGTAGACCCATTAGGCCAATTATGTAAAATGAGAAAGGTGAAAATTATAAGGAGCTATGCAATGTCTCATGTGATCCCTATAATATTAAGGGAGGCTCCTAAAGGAATAACAAGCAGACATTTTGTTGAAGAATCAAATCATAGAAAGATTTCCTAGCAGGTTAACCATGCTAGACAATGCGATGTTTTCCAAATGAAAAACAAGCCCCAACATGTACCCTGTAACAGTAGTTGTTGCTCAAAATTGTTTTGAAAAATGGGAAATTGAATACATGAGACTCAATTATCTAGTCGCACAAGGCACTCAAGCAAGTACATAATTGTGACCACTGATTGTTTTGCAAGGTGGGTAGACACTAGAGCAATTAAGGAAAGGAGATGCTAGAACTATGCAAACACACTTGTAATCACCAAGTGTGGATATCCATTGGAGATTCTAGTTGATAGAGGGACACAGTTTACAATGATCTTATCAAGGCACTCTTGACTAGCTTCATGGATGTAGTGCTACATATTATCCACCAATAAATTGATATGCAATGTTCTTTCCAAAACAGCTAGATTGGGATAAGAAGCTTAATGTAACCTTGTGAGCCCACCAAATGTTAGGATGGGATTCACTCCATTTTAGTAAGCATATTGCATTGAAGTCGTGATTTGAATGGAATGACTTCATACTAGCTTGAGAATAGCCATACAAGGATGCTTAAAAGATCAAAACTCTCTAAATGGAAAGGCATATAGAAACAAGGAGGTAGCCTATCATGCCATAATGATAGAAAATAGAAGATTTAAAAGCATAGGAATCTCATGGATAAAGAGATTGAAGATGGCAATAGTGTATTGTTGTATAATGCTATAGTTCATAAAGGAAAACCAAAGTACCTTGTACATGGAACTTATAGAGAGAAGATGGTATTCCTATTGGCACATGATTGCTTTAGACATTAGACTTGTTTGATTAGATGTAATTGATATTATGAATCATTGCTCATAACAGCTCTAAAGATTTGGGTGTACTAGATCCTTCAATTGAATAAGACTTGCACAATTAGACACATAGGGATTGTTAGATAGTCATAGATATGTTTTTAAGCACGTAGTCACATTTGGATGCACCATGAACCACTTTAGGATTTGAAATCCTTCTATGGGTACTATAGCATAACAATGTCATCATATAGCACAATGTATAAACACTACTTATAACATACAAAAAGGACATCATGAAGGGAATTGTGTATTCAGTGCCTTCACATTGAGATAACTTCAATTGAATTCATCCTTGAGCTTGTGCTCGAGGTTAGCATTGTCCTATATAACATTTATGGGTATGTGTGATCATGTAGATGAGAGCATCCTCCTTTACTTGGTAGATTTTACCCATGTCAACCTCATGTGCAATTTTGTAGCAATGGAGTTTGTTGGATCTTCTAGATCAGGTGCACCCTTGACAACATGAGTTACCACCTTGGCAACAAATGCATTTATTACCCTTTCATCTGGAATAGCATGAATTTGGTACTGGGCAATTATTTTAACACTTCTATATCAAAGATGGGAATAGGAAACGGATTAGCTTTCATTATTGCATCTTTAGCATCATCTCTGCTCCCTTATATTCAATGCAAGCCATCCACATAAATAAGTTTGGCCACCTTGTTACCTTTTCCAAGGGTGGAGACTTTCATATTCCATTTCTTTTGCTCCTTGTTGATTGTAATGTGGTTATTTGCCCAATTATGCTTGATTTTGTCCTATTAGAGGCACGAATATTTCATATCCAATGCTCTATGAAGGAAATATTCGGATCAAAGAGCATTGGATATGATACGAATATTTCCTTCATCTTCAAAATGGTCAAGATCGATGGAAAAGGTATTGCTTGGCACCTAAATGTCCAGACCATGAACTGAGCCCACTAGCTTAACCCTCTATCAACCATCTCTGATAGAGAAATGGGCCAGCTCAAGAGTGGTAACGGGGGAAAGGAACAAGCAAAAGCATTTTGAGCCTAAGGGCTCTTTCAATCAAGAGGGGTTTAAGAAGGAGCCTCTCTTCCCTCTTACCACCCAATAAATTTAGGTGCACTGAGGTTGAGCCAATATGCTCACATGATAGCTCCTCATGTATTGCAAAGCTCGTAAGGGCGTTTACACATTGTGTGCCCAAGTTTGGCTAGTAAGGGTGTGCATTGACGTGGCCGCCACTTGGTGCTTGGTCACATTTTGGAAAGAACCCATAAGCTTGGGTAGCCCCCCCACCCCTGGCCCCCGTCCATTGCTAACAAAGGGTCCACACGATTACGCCTACCAATAGAAAAACATCTTAACTTGTTAGTTTAGCTTTTCTTTTAACGGGGCATCCCCTTGTCTAAGCACACATGCGGAGGCTTGATTAAGGGGGTGGGTGGTGTGTGTAACCCACCCCTTTTCTCACATGGGTGGGCATCAGTGGTGTGTACCCACCTAAAACAATTCATTTGGGCATGAACATAAGGAGAGGTGAATCGTTCTACAGAAACATTAAAAATTTATTATTATATGTCTCCCTAGAGAATAAAAAATAAAATATTAAATTAATTAGTTTGTCTCTTGTTGGAGTTGTGGCTTGATTAGCTAAGGTTATATATAAGATTAATATAAGGTCGTTACATGGTAAATTAATAGACACGATGGCGACCCGCATTGATTGCCTTGTATCCCTATGCGGCTTACCCCATCTAAAGCTCGCAGAAAACCTGCGAACTACATATAAAGAACATGCAACATTTTCATTTTCACCTCTAAAAAATATTCTTCAGATTTGAGAAAAATCTGCAAAAATTTAGGCAATTTAGTTCTGTGTTGGCTAGAAATTGTCACAAATTTGGAAACCCATTTTCATTTTTTTAAAGCTCTAAAAAGGTTGCAAAATGGAAGGCAATTTAGTTTTATAAATGAGGTAAGAAATTCTCGAGAAAAGACGTCGTCAAAAAACAGAAAACAAATTTTCTGATAAACCTTGGGGTTTCAAATGCGAACACTCGTGCATTTCTCTCCACTGTCGTTCGTTTTTGCAGTCGGGGCTCAGAGCGTCTTGTTGAATCAGACTTTGGAGCATCCGAACTGTAACTCTTGTAAGAATTAGAGCCCTCGCGTCTCAACCCCACCTGCCCCTTGTGGGTTCTTCTGTTTTCCTCCCCAGGCCATTCATTGCAGGAGGCTTGGAAACTCGGGCATTGCTGGTCTCAGTGTTGTCGCGATTTTAATTTAGTTGCCTTGAGTACATTTCTTTCACCTTACTTGGAATCTCCAGTTCTGAGCCGCCCAGACTCTGCAGGGGAGTCGCGCGTCAGCACACTTTAAACCGTCCCTCAAAGGCTCCTGAGGTTTGGGAAGCATTTGCTCTCGGTTTTGACAGACACGAGCCCAAATCTAGTGGGTGGCGTAGTACCTTGCATCCATTACTTACGGACTTATGATGAGGTATGGAGTCCGAGGAATCGTGCAGGTTGTGGTGTTTGTCAGTGTTTGGTCTGAATTTGAAAGAGACGTAGGATCGAAAACTGTTGCAGACGGCCGAACGCCACGCAGCAGACTTTAGTGAAAGATACCCGTGAGCTGCAGCCTTCTGTCCGGGCTGCCATGTCAGTGTTTTTTCCTGCCGGCTCTTTGCAAATTCCTTTTATTGCATCAGTGCATGCCAAGGCGGTGGAGAGTGTGTTTAATCAAGTGTTGGCTTTATGTTGATGAACGTCTAGTTAATGTGAAATTTGAAGTTGTAGATTTAATCCATTTTTTGGCATGGCATTTTTATACGCATTTTAAAAAGATGTTGGGAGCTTTAGATCTCAGGTTATAGATTTTACGATAAAGTTACCCATTATGGAAAAGTAGACCTCGAGTCTTTATGAATGAACTCAAAATGTTACATTACACGCATTAGTAAATTGAGACCTAGCTGCTTAAAAGTTATGCCAAATGAAATGACCCTCACATTTTTGAAAGAGGAAATCCCACCTCCAAGCTCTTATATAACTGTGCGAATGACTTTTCGTTACCCACTATGGGACCCCAATAGATGCCTTTAAGACTATGGAATAGTTCACAAAAATCTCCCCAATTGGAAGATCTTGACCCTCCACAGATGGCCAGCACCTATCTTCCGCTACAGGGCTTGTTAGAGGAATCTGCCCAATACTTGGTGGAATTGGCTTTGGCCTCAAACTGCACACGAAATATGCAAGCCATCTTGGCCTATTGCTCTTTGTATCAAAAGGCCGAATCCACAAAGTGCAAGTCATGCCATGGCACATCAGTAGTTCATTTTCATCGTCGTGTTCTTCCTGATGTTGAATGTTGAGTACGTTGCATATCTCAAAAGTGGGATTAATTGTTCTGCTTAGAGCCGAAAATCCTCTTCTAGAACATTATGCTTTCGGATTTTCGAGTTTGGAAGATATCAATTTTGGCAAAAGTGTTGACGGTAGTTACACCTTGTTGCAAGGGTGTCGGAGTAAAAAGAAGATTACTTTCTTTCTTGGAGACATGAGCTTGGGCAACATTCAAGTCTAAGGTTCTTGGGGTGGTCGTATGGTCGTTTTGTGGCTGAAATGAGACAAATTTTGTTCTCAATTGCCCCAGATATCTTCAATGTGTGTGATAGAGTCTTCGCTCCTTTGTGAGTGGGCCTGAGCTTCAAGGAAGCTCGCTAGATACGAACTAGGTTCTATATATGTATAGTTGTACAAGATCCTCCCGAATGACTTGGTTTGCCTCGTGATAAGTAGCGGCACAGAGGGAGCCTCGAGACTATATTGAAAAGATGGCGGTCTGTTAGGAATGCCTCTTTAGGAGCTTACCTAATGAAATGATTTTAGAAGGATGTTTTGGATGTGTTTAGGGACCTAGTAGGCTCTCCTTTGACACCTAGAAGTTTCCCTATGGGACAGTGGCTGGTTAAGATAATGTCAAAACTGCCATTAGGGGGAAGATAAAATCTTTGAAGGTACAAGGTTAGTTACACACTACAATGCAGGTGTTGGGTTCTTTGCCTAGATTTTTTCCCTCACAACATATGTACCATAGCATGACTCGTACTCGTTTGGAATCAGCCTTTCGATACAGAGTAGTAGGCCAAGATGGCTTGGGTAGTTTTAAGTGTCTGTTGGAAAAGGTCTGATGTGAGCCTCCATGAGTTTTATTTGCTGTCAGTGGCCTGATCTGTCGTAGAATATTTTACTGAATAAGAAGAAATTGTGCAAAACTGTCATGGTGGTTTGCTTATCGTTTAGGAAAAGGTTTATGCATCTTTATATCGTTTCCAGAATCTTTCGAAACCCCGATGGCAGCTTGTGCTTGGGTACTGATGAGAACATAAGCATGGCTTTGCTTACTAAGTTATTATTTCTCTTTACTCATAATTTTGTATAGAGCCGCTTACAAACTCCCTTCTTTCCTTTGTTCTTTTGCTTGTTCCATAAAAATTTTCAATTTGTAAAGTTGGATGTATTCTAGTCTTATGAAGGTATATCTTATATTGTTTTTGGTGTTTATGTTATCTTGTATATGGCTAAGTAGTATCTACCTGCCATATAATGCAGTTTTGTGCAGTGAACTGGCTTATTTAGCCCATTTTCGATCATCCATGGGGGCAATAAAGTGAATCAAACATTGACCTGAGAGAAATATGAAAACTCTGTTAGTTGAATGCAGGTTGGCTGGGCCGTGTTTGAAGGGATGACTTTATCTTTTAAATTCAGTTCTGGGTTTGGAAGGAATCCCTTCATTGAATTTTCACGTATGAAATAGCTGACCTCCACAGTTTCTATTTTTTGCAGTTGCCAAATCAGTGCATAGAGCATTATGGGCTTATTCTAATTAAATCTCGATCGTGGAATCATGAGGCTCCTCACGAGGCCTAGTAGGCACATCTTCATGAGAGTAAGTATATGATCCCTGAATGCCTTCAATAGATGCCAACTTTCAGGTTGTCAGTATGGTGGTTGTCACCTTTTTTCCATGAAGTTGTTTTAGTCTTTCTTACCATCATTAACTTCATTGAGAGAACAGCCTTTTTCTTTTCGGTTGCTTTTTAAATGCCTCATGCGTGTAGTTGATGTTTCTTGCAGATATCCAGAGATGTAGTCTCCAATCATCGCAGGAGCTTGTGCTCAACCCCTTTCCACTGTCGAAGATTATATAGCTCTTCCAACGGTCCAGGTCTGCTGATGTGATTTGGTTATAATTTGTTTGGTAGAACCTATTCTGTAATTAGAAATTATTCAGGGGCCTTTATTGCCTGAAAGTGAAGTAGTAGAGATTCTGCATCTCTGGGCCTACAGCTCAGTAATGCTTCATGAAGAGGATGTGGACTAAATGTTGATTAGCCTTCCCCTTTAGTACTAGCCTTTGTCCCTTCTCCTCTAGTGCCAGCCTTTGTCATGGCTGAGTCTGCCGTTCACCTCTAGAGTGCCAACAAAAAGTCAGTATGAAGACCTTTGGATAAATGGATGCTCAAGTATGAGTGGGTGTGTAGATATGTATATGTGAGAGCATATGTTTTTACTATGGTCTACCCCTGTATGTCCACCAGCTTGGGATGCTTGGGTTCTCATGCATCAATCATGACTGTAAAGCATCTTTTTGTTTTTGCAGTGTGTAACAGAACGTCTCCAATTCCCTGCTAGGCTCCCTTTTTATTCCTAGCCACTTGCTAGGTGCTACAACGTTCTACCCCCCCCCCCCCCCCTTCCCCCCACCCTCCCAACAACAACAATGCATTAACCTTAGCGCCTTTGGATTTCATTTAACTTATTAACCACAATCTTGCCTCTAAGCACTTACTATTGAGTGCATGGTTAACAAATTAACCAACATTAATGTTAGAGCCTTCTAGTCGTCTTAGACCCTGTCATCAAAGACCTTGACAAACAAAGCCTTGGACCGACCATTTAAACACAACATAACAACCAAGTATTTACATTTATATACATTATCAGCCTCTCTAAGGTCTTTCTATTAGGTCTTGTTACATTTGAAGTAGAACGTAACATTCCTTCCCTCTGTAGGCATCAACGTCCTCGATGGATTCCACAGTACTAGGCACTTTTTGTGGAACCCCAACTCCAATAAATTTTTTCCTTAATGAAAGCATATGCTCTCAGCATGTCTTTCAAAGTTTGGTTGACTCTTTCCGTTTGACCATTGGCTGTTTCAGGATGACCCCATTTCCAACTTAGTTCTTAGTGCATCAATTATAGTAGTCCAAAAATGATTGGTAAATCTTGTATCCTTGTTTGATATTATGGATTTTTTTCCCCTAGAAAAAGATAATTCTATTCATGCTTGGAAAACCATACAACCAGCTTCCAAAAGGAGCTGACGATGAAAACAAGAAAGAGAAACAGGTTGCCAGCTACAAGAACAAACACCTGTTTTCGGATCTCATGGCTCATCGCCTATAGAGATTCCGAATCAGGAGCTAGCAACCATAGAGGTGGTCTATATGCCCAGCGAACACCCCTCACGGAAAGGGTGTAGAAAACTCTTGCCAGCCATATGTGGCGGATTCGCTCTCATCTCTCAACAGTTGCTCTCGAGCCTAGAGTACCGTGCTCCCATGTAGCGTGCAAGGTGAAGATGATATCTTGCCAAATGGCTACTAGAGTAGCGGTCGGATAAATCCTCTGGCCTCCCATTGCCCAGCTGCATCGAGCCACCTAGACATTCCAAGCATTGATGCTGCAAACAGTCTCCCAAACACCCTCCTCCTAGAGAGTTGGAGGGCATGGACGGGAGGGCTGAATTGCGTCATGTAATCTCTATCCACATGTAACCTGTAGGCCGGCGTGACTGGGTGGGTCACAAAGGCATGGCCTCCCTCCTAATATTATGGATTTCGATAATCTGTGCAAACAAATATGTTACTAAAAAACAAATCCACTACTTGCAGGGCCTTTATTCACTCTCTAGTTGGAATGAAGTGACCCATCTTGGTAAGACGGTCAACAACCACAACGATAGAATCATATCCTCCTTGTCTTTGTGGCGAATCTACTTTAAAATTCACAGAAATTCTCTCCCATCTACATTATGGTATTCCAATGGTTGTTAAAGGCCAGGTGCCTTCATCCATTCTACCTTACTCACCTGATATGAAAAACATTGCGTGATGTATTGCTTTTTCATCTTTAGCCAAAAGAAATCAGGCTTCCCAAGCTCGCATGTCTTTTCAACACTTGGATGTCTTTTAAGCATACCATCATCTATGTTATTTCTTGCAAATGTAGTGCCTTTCCTAGATGCGTGGTCATGTGTAACCCTGACTCTTAATCACAACAGCCTTAGGCCAAAGGCTCTAAACATACTTTTGCAATTGTAGAGTTTCTCTAATTTCACTCATTAGAGCACTCTAATGCTGACAAGGCATCAACAATTATCCTTCCCTCTTCGGTACCGAATTTCCATATGAAATTCTTGCATGAGGTCTACCCCCTAGCTTGGCGGCCACTCAAATAAGTGTGTTGATAAAACTATTTTAGAGTATCATGATTGATATCAGGGTGAATCTTCCGCTGTGTAGGAGCATTGGCTATGCTTAATAGTAATACTGCTCAACCCTAGATAGTCAATACACCACCGAAAGGTACACCATCTTTCATTTTCTTCAAATATTACGGGTAAAGCAAAAGGTAAGAAACTGGGTTGAATCTTCCCTAACCTAAGGTATTCTTGCGCACCTTAGCTTCTTCTATTAAGCTCAGCCTATAAGGCGGTTTTTCCAGAGGTTTTGTCCTTGAAGAAGCTCAATATTATGTTGAACATTCCTTGAGAGGTAACCCGAAAGGTAATTCATCTTTAAAACAATTTGAGAACTCAATGAGAATCTAATTGACTAATGAGGCCATCTCCCGATCTTGGGTAGCCGAGTAATTTGTATGGTGCATCCACATATGACTCAACATATGTATAACAAATTGAAAAAACTCACGTGGATTCTTTCGCACTTCCATAGTTGAGATCAAACCACCGTGACAAAGATCCTTCTTGCCTTGAAGAATATACTGCACACCATCCAATTCAAATTTGTAGATGTGCTTTCCAAATCCACCTTAGTACTTTTCTTTGAGTGTCATGCCATTCCAAAAAAGCTACATCTACGCGAGCAAGCTTGACAATTTCAAAATCTAGCTTCTCGGCGTACTCTTGGATGCGTAGCTTCAACTGCGTGACCCTTTGGTCCTACACCTCAATTGGACTCCAATCTACCATCCGAACTGTATAGGCATAGTGAGATGGGCTTGTTTTCGGCTTTAGTCTTTTCACTAGTTTGGAATTGATAGCGTTGTGTGGTGATGTCGAGTCAAATAACGTGCCGATATTATGCTCGGCAACTTGCCCCTTCATTTTTATTGATTCCATTCCAACAAAATGTAAATATCCCATTGTTGTGGGTTTTGATAGGTGTATTCTTAAGTTTTTTAGAAACGGAACACACAATATAGTAGTTTCTAACTTGTGAGAAGGTCCCGCTAGTTGAACTTGAATGTCCTCAGCCTTGGAATTCTTCTCCATTTCTATATTGCATTGCGAGATTACCATTCTAGCCATGCGAGAACTCTAGTTCTTCAGACAGTCCAACCACAAATGCGTTGAAGGGATCTGAAATACAATCCTTCTTTCCTTGCTTTGTCCTTTTGCTTAGTAGTCAAGCAAGACTGCGACCAAGCTGGGCTACCATAGGGGATACTTTTCTTTTCACCAATATTGCTACTTGGCTGTGATTTTGCCATTTATCCTAGCTTGATTGCCTCATCACTGGTTTATTGCACCGTACCTTTTCTCACAAACTTTTTTTGGAAAGTTGGCTATTTTGAAGGCTGAGACTAATCTCACCCACATTAATAAGCTGCTCATGGAAGTCCTTGAGTTTGGTGAGATAAGCATCTATGCTGTCCCCTTGCATGTGTACTTTGTCAAGCCTTCACTTCAAACAGGAGACTTTGGCCTCATTACAAATCTGATACAAAGGGGCCAAAGTATCCCATGCATCCTTGGCTGGCTTGCAAGATCTGATGTGGGGAATAATATCTCTTGCATGCAAATGCAATCACATAATGATCCCAGCAGGTCTGCTCTGGTATAGGAGGATCTGGTGCAGCAATGGTACGAGATCCAGAAATGGCTGTAGTAGCCGTAGCACCACCTGTTGTGGTATGCAATGGCAGCGGTTGCCTGTGGCTAAGAGACAGGTCTAGTCTCTACAATGCCCCAAAAAGTCTTGGATACCAAGTGGCGCACCAAGTACGACCTTATGGGGTAGTTGGTACCATCAAGTTTGTCAGCTGAATCATTCTAAACAAAATTTGACACAATATCTGCAAATGCCAACCCAAAAAACAGCAAAAGCTCTGCAAAGGTGAATGCCCAATGAAGTGCTCAAACATTGAGCATAATGCAAAAGGCTGTCCTACAATGTATGACTACAATTATTTGCAAATGTTAATGCATCAAAGGCATGGAGCTGCCCTGTGCTTAACCAGCTCTCAAATTTGCTCAAAAGTGACCAGTAATTGAATCCCAAGGCAAAGGGGAGGACTGCAAGTGCCAGTCTTGCAAAAGCCCCAATTTTCCCAAAAATGAAAGTATGCCAGAAAAGAGGGCAAATTGAAATTTTTGCTCAACGTCACTGTACCAGCATGTAGTCACTGCAATAACTTTTCAATGTCCCAAAATCTGCCAATTCAGACTGCTAAAAATAGCAAATGTTTGTAAATCTCACTCACACTGATTGGAAAGATGCCTGAAAAGCTGCCAATGCCTTGTTTTTTGCAAAATTGTAGCCCAATGTCAAAACCCTCAATTTCTAGAGGGAAGCTGCACCCAAAAGAGGGCAAAATCAAGAAAATCCCCAAATATCTGCAAATTTCCAACTCTGTTTGCAAATATTTAATCAGGCTGCAAAATCTGTCAAAGACTCAAATTTTTCTGCAAATTGAATTGAAAAGTGCAGCAAAGACAAAAGTTGTAGCCTGCCTGGTAGATGTACGACTGTTCGTACACAGTTGTACAGGCATAATCGCAAGCGTAAAGGAGAACTCTATGACTTTTTTTTGACGTTATACAGACGATTGCTGATGCAGTATGGATTCGGTACATTATGGATTTGTGGCGATTTCTATCGTTGTATGAACAGTTTTTTGGCACAAGACGGATTCTGTACAGTCGTACGAGTTGCATGGATGGAGGTCTGACAACGGTTGTACGGACGGGACGAGTCCGTCATACAGATGATCTTGCAGAAATATGTTGTACTGACGAAATGGCAGCAGCTTTGAATCACAATGTAAAGTGATGGCAGCGTAGATCAGTGTAGAATAGCAGCTGGTGGCATGGTGGAAGAGTGTGGAATAGCAGCTGGTGGTGTGACTGCTGGTCGAACTGCAAGAGAGAGACAATGACCAGCTAAACGTCAACTTGGAGGCGTGTGGGCAGAAGTTGCACCGGGGGGGGGGGGGGCAGCATGGATCCAGAAGTTGCTCTTATACCATTGTTGGCTATGAGACAATGTACAATCAAAGGGTAACCCATACAAGCCATTGTGGGCTGAAGCAAAGGGCTTGCTAAGGCCCTTGCTGTGTGCTATGCTACGAAAACTCAAAGCTAGAACTCAAAACTAGCACTCAAAATGCATAGCCGGGCACCATGGTGGCTCTTCTGCGAGCTGCGAAGATGTCTCGTATCGGTCTGATGAGGAACCGAGGGCCTACTCCGAATCATCCTGGATCCTATAATCACTTGTAGCCTCTTGAATCTCCGCCACTTAGTCGCCAATAAGTCACTTCCCTAGAAGGGTGCTGTATGCATGGCTGTTGGCTTCACAAGTGTATCAAAAAGCCATCCCTTCGTTGGAGGGTCTTGAGAGTGTGCTTGAAAGCACTGTCACTCTAACTGAGCCAAGCCCCCTGCCCTCGTGGGAGCCGTGGTCTTGCTGCATGAGTCATTTTGAAAACTGGCCCTATGAAGACTGCTCCCAAGATAGGTGTATGATTGCACAATCTCAACCGGCATTTCTCGGAAATTGAAGCTGTGTTCGTGAAAAACTGCCTATGAAGGCTGGAGCTGCTGCCCGCTGCCCTTGGCTGTCCTGCTGCTCCGCCAACTCCTCACTCCCGCAGCCTCCCCCCCACCCTCCTCCTCCGCCTCCCCCCCGTCAGCTCCTCCCCTTGCGAACTCTTCCACCTCCCTCGCCATCTTTGCCGCCCTCTCCTCGGTCCCCCTCCTGCCATCTCCTCTGCCTCCCACCTGCTCCCCTCCGCCGGCTCTTCCACCTTCTCCTTCCACACCTCGGCTCCTCCCCCCGCCTGCTCTTCCCCCCCCCCGCCCTCGCCTGCTCTTCGTCCTCTGGTCGCCTTCTCATCCTCCGCCTCCCGTCGTCCCCCTGCGCTCCTCCTTTCGCTGCCCCCCGCTGCCTCCTCGCCTTCCTTGCCTCCCCCCTCCCCTCCGCCTTCTCCAGCTCTCCCCCCTCGTTTCGCAGCCTCCTCTTGCCATTCCTTGCTGCCCCTCCTAGGGTTGATCCTCCTAGAGATCCTTGAAGGGGGTACACTTTGCCAGCGAGTGGAGATATTTGGGTTACTAGGCCAGTGTCTTTGTTGCAAACAGATGGGTCACCTAGCCAGAGATTGCCCCTGCGGCCAAGGCCGAGCTCCTCCCTCCCCCACCCCCGCAAAGTAGGTAGAGTCAGCAAGCCAGAGCCTAGCACCCCCCTAGACAAGAGCAGCAGGAGTCTCAGACCCCCTGGGTAACCCCTTCAGAAGGGGACCTGACCTAGGTTAAAAAGAAAAAGAAACAAGGGTAAGACAACGTCCCCTTCCGTTTTCTCATCGCAGCATCCCGTCCCCTCTTTCCATTTGAGGGGGGGAAGCCAGAGGGAAGCACGTGTGAGGCTAGATCTCCTCTTGGCAATCATCGTCAAACCATGGGTTTTGGGGCATCTTGCCACCTAGGGGGCGTGATGTAGATCGAGTTGTCGGGAAAGATTTGGTGGGTAGCTTGAACCATTGATACTAGAGTGTTTGAGTCATGGGTGAGGTTTGAGTCATCCCCAAGGGATGTCGGTAGCTCACGCGACAAGTGGCTCATATAGACCTCATTAAGGGCATGGTCAAAGTGTATGTGAATGGGCTGGCGGGTCTCGTACTATGGTTGGTGTGGTGGTTGATATGCTGAATGCCAGATAGGCGTGATCGGTGCGAATTGGGGAGGGGAGGACATCGAGATCATGTACATGTGGTGCAAAGGTTAGGGAGCCCATTAGGTAATCCACTGTACTCGTCTCCTCTCCATGTGGGAAGCAGGTGATCCCTCTGAATAACGGCCATCTATGAAAGCCATAATACATGATCAAGTCATGCACTGCTCCCATTTCCAGTAGGTGTTGGTCATATCGTGCGACTTGTGGTGCATCCTTTGAGTGCCTTGCTATCCCAAGCTCTGCCGGATCTATCTCTGGTATTTTGAGGGGGGGAGCTCCAAAGTCAAGCAACCCAACCAGTCTACTCCCTATATGTGCATTGAAGTCACCTAGGAGGAGAATCTCCCCTTGCCTAGTAAACTCTGTGATATCACCATATATCATCTCGTATGGGCTGTGACCCTTTGTGGTGACCTCAGGTGCATATGACAAGGTGTCCGGGGAGAAGTAGCATATTGCAATGAAAATTGGTCGTGTGTCAAGTGCTTGAACTCGTATCCACATGCATGCTCCTCCTTTCACATCACTGATATAAATGGTCTTAGATGTGATCTAAAGAGAACTACTACTCTTGTAGAGCCTTGTATCCCGCATTCTCTCCTCATCTTCCTCCTATGAGCTGACTCCCAAGTGTATCTTGTCATTGTGGGCAGCCCTCTCTCTAGGCTCTCATGTGTCTCAATGTAGAAAATCACATCCTTGGTGGTGTAGGACAAAAGCCCCTCGGGTCAGACCAAAGGGTACCATTATAGCTCCACACTGCCATAATCTATTCTTCGCCCCCGTCCCATAGGCTCAATACCGTCATGTGCTGTCCAGCTCGCCTTCTTCCCATTCTGCTCTTTCTGCCCTTTCTATTTTCTTTCGGATAATCACTTTGTCATCTTTGTATGCAGCCCACTTCCCCTCTTGTCTTGCTGCTATTACACGTAACATCAACCTCGCTTCGATGCTCTTGCTGCAAGAGCATGAGATCATTGTCAAAAACGTCCTGGTACCCTTCAGTGTTGCCCTCATGCTCATGAGGATGGACCTATCCGCTGCTGTTCCGAATCTCACAACCAATGGCATCAGCCTTGCCCACTCTCCAAGCTGTCTAACAAGTCAGGTTGACACCCGTCTTGGTGAACAATGCTGGAGGTGTCTCCTACTATTAGTCCTTTGACTAGGACATTCATGGCCTTGCTGTTTCTCTTCTTATCCTATTTTAAGGCATCAGATATGAACTCCTTCTTGGGGCTGCTGTACCTTTTTAATCACATTCTTCCATTCTAGCATTGCTGCTTCCCCTTTGGTGATTTGCGGCGGAAATTCAGCATGCTTACCTTGCATGTGGCCCGAAAGGCTGCCAAATCTTTTCTGAGTTTTTTATTCTCAGCTTTCAGTTTTCCCATTGCCTTGCATGTCCTTTTGGTGCTCCTTGCATATCTCATAGTTGTAATTCGGTCCCCATGGCTTGCATTTGACCTTCGAGGCTGGTTTTTCCTGAGTCCCATGGTGCTCTTCCTTTCTCCCATTCATCCCTCCTTCTGCCATTAATCTTGCATCTGCCCTCCTTGTTTGAAGTTTCTTTACCTCATCCAGAGTTTTGGCTACATGTTCTTTCTCATTAAGCAATGCCGCATTAGTGGCCTCTAGGTTGTCAACCTTCTCAATTGTTGAGGTGGGTGATGACATCAGAGATACCTTTTGGTGGTGTCCCTGCTGTATATGTGGTCATGGTAGCTTCCAGGGCTTGCTTCCCCCATGTGTCTTCCACACATCGAGGTTTTCTTGAGGGTTTCCCATAGGTTCTTGTGCCCTAGAATTGGAGGCATAGGTCCAGCCTCCAAGGGTCCCTGGCGCACATAGCCCGAAACATTATTATCTTTCTTGCAGGTTCTTGCAGCTGGAGGGACGTGACAGCAGGGTCGTGGCAGGGGTGGAGAGAGAGAGAAAGAGAGAGAGAGAAAATAAAGAAAGATATATTAACGTCTGCAAGAGGCCTCGTGGGCCTATGAGACAAAGTGCGAATCCAAGAAGTATCTCATACAAGCCATTGAGGGCTGAAGCAAAGGGTTCACTAAGACCCTTGCTTGGAACTAAAGCTGAAAAACTGACTGAAAACAAAAGCTAAAACACTAACATACTCAGCTAGTGAACCAAATACTAGAGTAGCAGAGTACCAAGAGCGTGTCAAGCGCTCAGAGCTAGCACTCCTAGTAGGTGCGCAGGTTCCATATATCCAGGTAACTTGGTGGCACTCTGATGAGATGTGAGAAGCTCTCGTATCTGTGTTTGTCGGGCTATCTCACGATGTGGGGAAGGGCGTGGTCTCCTCGATCTTTGGATCAGGTGTGCTACGTCAAGGGGATGCCTCCTCTTTGGCTGTCGCCTTTGAGAAGGGATGAGATAGAGCGGATCTTGATCGTACGTACTCTGGGCGCTCTCTGCGTCGCACGTGGAGTGTGTCTCCCTCGTGCAACCCTACCGCTGATCCATGATGCTCTCATCTCATGAAGCTCCTCTTCCTCGGCTATGCTGGCAGCTGACTCAGATGCATAGAAATCTGTGACACAAGTTTGTGATCTGTCGATGGTGACCTGCCTGTGGCATCGGCCCATGCTACTCTCTGGCCTATCGCATTAGTGTGTCTCTCTATCGGCGCATCTCAAGTAGGTAGAGCCCAACACAGTCGTGATCGTGAAAATGTATCAATCGTGTGAGTGGGCCAAAGCCCTGTCCCTCCTGAAAGAGGCAATGGTATTGTCCTCGAATCTCATAGTAGACTGGGCAGACACATAGAAAGTGTTCCTCTATCTCGATCTCCCCCATTTGGCATAGTGTGGAAGTCCTTTTCTCTTTGGGTATGCCTGTAGCTCTCCCTACCTCGATCCGTAGTTGATGTGATTAGACTCGTAGCTGACCAATGGCGATCCTCAGTGCATGTGGGACTCTCCTGTCCTCAAGATACTGAGGTTTGATGACAAGATCATGCTCTGAGATCCTCAGGAAGTGATCACGGTAGAACTGGATCTTGGTGGAGAGCTCCTCTCCCCTCCAAGCCCTAGAAGTATGGACCTGGAGGAGGTCCAACCATATGATACAGTTGATCTCATCTCGTGGGATCATCTCGGGTGGTGCGTCAATGCTGTACTGAAAGGGAGGAAGTCTGTCCATCTGAATGCCGTGGCTACCAAACCATGTGGATACCCGTGCATACCATGCTGTATAGACACCACTCTTTGCTAGTCGCCTGGAGGACTTTAATGCTAGTCTTGGTAGTCTCCACTGGGGTAAGGTCCAAACTCTGTGGAGAAACGTCACTGTCTGGAAGATGGCATCAACCTGGAGGGGGGTCATGGCGAACTCTACCTGTATAATCTGATGAGGGATTGAGGGTTTACTCCGAATCATCTTGGATCCCATGGTCACGTGTAATCTCTCAAATCTCTTCCATTCCGTCGCTGAAATGTCCTTCCCCCAAAAAGGTGCTGCGTACATGGCAGTCGGTCTCACCAGTGTGTCAAAGAGCCAACCCTTCATCGGGGGGTCTTGGAAGTGTGCTTGGAAGCATCGCCTCTCTAGTCAGGCTAGAGCACCCTATCCTCGTGTGAGTCGTGCCGTACTTGCATGGATCATCGTGAAACCTGGTCCAATGAACACTATCCCCAAATATGTGTAGGACTGCACTATCTCCACAGGCTCGCCCTGGTATGTGAAACTACGGTGACGGGATACTATTGCTCGCAAGGTGTTGAAGATCATAACCTTGGTCTTCCCAAGGTTAAGTGTCAGGTCTCTCTCTTTGCAAAACATCTCCAAAGCCTCTAGATGTTTCTGCAGTCCCTCTGCGGAGGATGATATGAGGACTATGTCATCAGCATACAAGATTATCTGCTCCATCATGTCAGCTAGAGAGAGAGAGAGAGAGAGAGAGAGAGAGAGAGAGAGAGAGAGACGGCAGGGCGGGGCGAGGGAGCGAGGGAGATGTGTGGAAGCCTCCGAAGGATCATCTTTGGGAGGTGAAGTAGGGTATAATTTGCCTAAGTTTACAGGGAGGGGGGGCTTGGTGTTTGTGTGCGTAATTTCTTCATTGCGGTTTTTGGTTCATGCAGATTGGGGCGTGGTTCTAGATTCATTTGTCTTTAGAATTGTTTTTGAAGGGATTGTGGAGTTTTTGGGGGTTCATGGAACAGGCTAGCTTGTGTGATGTAGATTTAAAGCATTGAACTGGAAATACTTGTGAATTTGGAAACAAATTTGACGGTGAGATTAGGAGCAAGAGGGAGAGAATGGAAGGATTGTGATGTCAAATCCAGGGAGAGAAAGTGGATCGGTGAGATTAGGAGCAAGAGGGAGAGAATGGAAGGATTGTGATGTCAAATCCAGGGAGAGAAAATGGATGGAAATGTAGGGAACAAGGAGAAATTGTATGGGGAAGCTAATTGGATGATGGGATGTGGGGAGAGAATCAGCGCTAGAGAGAAGCAAGGCTTTGTAGTGCAATATTGAGGGAACAATGAGGGAGTGAATGGATTATCAAGAGAGGAAAGCGGAGCAGCTGGAGTGGGAGATTGGATCAAACATAGATTAAGGTTTTTGATCTTGTTCTTAGATGGTCATTGTCTTTGAGATCGTTGTTGGTATTTAATGTGGGGAAATGATGATATTATATCGTTTCATCTATTTCTGCAGGTAGTTCAAGTGACCACTCGAAGGAAAACAGAAAACTTTCAGGATCCCATGGTCAAGAAGAGAATTCGAACCATAGAATGGTCACTGACGAAGGTGAGGCTCGAAGCATTGAAATTAGTTCACTCTGCAAGCAAGGCAAAGTAGAAGAAGCTCACAGCCTTTTTAAAAAGATGGCCGCTACAGATGTGATGGCTACTGTAGGGGCACATGATGATCTTGTAATTGGACTTGCAAGACTAGGGCACATGGAAGATGCCTATAAAGTTTTTGTTGAAATGAAAGGTATGGGTGGGATCTTTAGGAAGTCCATGTATGGCCATCTGGTCACTGGCCTCAGTAAGGCAGGACTTATAACTCAGGCAAGCAAGTTTCTCACTGAGGCAGGTGTATTAGGTTTGGCCCCTAACATGACAGCCTTCAGTGCTTTGATAGAAAGCCTAGTTAAAGCAGGGCATGTGAAAGAAGCATATGAAATATACCAGGAACTCAAAGCTAAAGGAAGACACCCAGATGCGACTATTTTGGATAATTTAATCTTTGCTTGGTCTCAGAATGGTGAAAGTCATACGGCTTACTTACTCCTACAGGAACTAATATCAAAGTCAGCAGCACTAAGACCAAGTCTTTTTAATTCTGTGATGAAAGGCTTTGCACTGGAAGGAAGACTCGTGGATGCCAAAAAACTTTTCAATGAAATGCCAGGTAAAGGTGTGCAGCCTAATGCGGTAACTTATAACACAATGATTGATATAGTGGGCAAGAGTGGTGACCTCACAGAGGCTTTAAGGCTTTACGACGACATGAAGAACAAGGGCATTGAGCCAAATGTTGTAACGTTTAGTACGTTGATCAACCTTTTGGGCAGGGCGAATCTAGTAAATGAGGCTTATGAGTTGTGGAAGGACATGAGAGGAATAGGTATAAGGCCAAACCTGATAACATATAACACACTCTTTAATGCACTTGGGAGATCAGGCCACATTGATGCAGCAAGCTTGATTGTAGAACAGATGGCTGATGAAGGTGTTTCGCCTGATATTTATACATTTTCAACACTTATACATAGTCTGGGGAAGGCAGAGAAGTTTGGTGCAGCGAAGGCTTTATTTGAGAAGGTGAAAGAAAAACCTGGCATGTCAGATGTTGTAACTTACACAGCTCTGATCACTGCATTGAGTAGAGCGGGAGATGTTGATGAAGCACTCCGCTATTTCCAAGAAATGAGGGACAAGGGCCATATGCCAAATGTGATAACTTACAGTTCGCTCATTGATGGCCTTGCCAAGGCAAGTATGCTGGAGGAAGGATTTGCTTACTTTAAGGAGATGGAGACCAATGGGTGTACCCCAAATGCAGTCACATTCAATACCTTAATTCATGCTTTTGCAAAGGCTGGTATGACAGAACATGCCCAGAAACTTGTTAAGGAGATGGAGGCAAGAGGCTGTGGGCCGGATCCATACACGTATAGCTGTCTGATTGATGGGTATGGAAAGTCAGGTTACATAGATGAGGCCTGCAAGATATATCAAAAATTAAAGCAAGATGAGTGTGTTGTGAATGTAGTAGTTCTCAATGCAATGCTTGCTGTGCTAGTCAAGGCAGATCGAGTGGATGACGCTTTGCAATGCTTCCATGAAATGCCAGAGCTTGGTTGTGCTCCTGATGACTGGACATATAGGATCATTTGCCATGGCTTGAGAAATGCAGGGCGCATAGAGGAAACTCAGAAGATCGAAGAATTGCAGTTGTTAGCTTCTACCCAACGAAGTAAAACCTGAGCTGGTTAAAAAGCTAGGATCAGTCGGGCTTTGAATACACTTCCAAAGATAGGAGACATGCACAGAAAGGTGACCTCTTCTATTGGATGCTGTGTATTATGTGCAGTAGAGAAAAGTAGGCAAGCACACTTGGATAGTGGCAGGACATTAATGGGATTTTCACTAATTTGTTTAGTTTTCAAAACCTAAATTATTAATTCCAGTTTGACCTGGGCCTCTGCTTGTTCATTACCGTCTACTCAAGGCAGAGAAAGGAGAACCAACCAATAATGAATGGAACTGTGAGCATAGGACCAACTTTGATTGCCTACTGTGTGTTTCCCTCAAGCCATCCCTTTGTTGAGTAGGCCTATACTCTTTTTGTTCTTATGTTTTCTGCTGCTCTTTCACTTGTTATGAACTTGGAATATTTCTCTTGAATTTGTGATGTTGCATCAACTAAAATGAGCTTGTTCTGTTTAATAATGGCCTTAGTCACAATTGTAAACCCTAGGTCTTTGGAAAACACGACTATATTCCATACTAACCATGTCTCATAAGGACAATTAGCCCTCACAATTGACCAATCTTGGTCAACATTGATGGAAAGGTATCATTTGGTACACGTGAGCTTAAGCCTTAAGGTTGTGCATCTGTCTTGCACATATCACAATAGGACCCCACCTTAGCTGATGAGGTAGTGAGTATTGATGTGATAGATTGACCTTTTTGGGAGGCAAAGAGAGATGGTTGTCTCCAAATTGTAGTAGGGTGGCTAGCTCATAAAAAAGACTAGATAACAAAAATTTCCAAAAAATGGACACTCATGTGGATACTTGCCTATGGCCATTACTATCAGGATTACATATGAAAAGCATTCAACGCTCTTGATGATCTCAACTAGACTCTTTATCACAACTTTTGCATACTAATCGAATCCCATGAAGAAATTAGACCTCACGACGATCCATACTTGGTCAATAGTGATGGATGTATAACCTTTTTGAGTTGTCCCTATATGCTTACTACACTTGAGCAAAAGGTTATGCATTCTTCTCGACTCCTCACACCTTTGATCATATAATATGCGTCACTCTTCCTTTTTGAGCTTAAAGAGTTGATCTCTTGTCAATGTTTAATTGTTTGCCAAAGGTGTTTGTAATTTTTGGACTTTTTGGATCATATTGTCGACTTGAATATTCCTTAAATGCAAACTTCAAGCTGTGGCTAGAGGTTGTGGTCATTGTAACATGATGGCACTTTTCCATGAACATAGGTATCACATTTCCCCCCCTTTTTAAACTAATTTATTTACTTTAGTGTGCACGTATTATTAATCATACATGTGATTATCTTGTGTGTTTTTCCTAGTTAGTCATATGGTTATTTGTGTACATCGATTACTATCAAAGTAGTACATATAAAAAACATTCACATGTTCTTGATCAGCTAGAATCTTCATCGCAACTCTATTGCATACTAACAAAGTCCCATGAAGACAATTAGACCTCACGACGATCAAAATGTAGTCAACATTGATGGAAGTGTATCATCTCTTCCAATTGTCTTATGTGTTCACAACACTTGAACAAAGGTGCATTTGTCTTGCACCCCTTGCACCTTTTATCATATAATATGTGCCACTCTTTCTTTTTGAGCTTAAAAGAATCGATATCTCATGTCAATGTTTAACCATTTGCCAATTCATTCCTTAAATGAATGGTGTATTTGTTATTTTTGTAAATGTTGGGCTTTTTGGATCGTATTATCTATGGATTACACTATAACTTGAAAATCCCTTGAATAGCAAACTTGTAGATATGCTAGAGGTTGGCCATGGTAACATGATGGCACTTTGCCATTGTAATAGGATGACACTTCTCCATGGACATTGGTACCACATTTTTTTTCTTTTTTAACTAACGTAAACTTGTAGATATGGCTAGAGGTTGTTGGCCATGGTAACATGATGACACTTTGCTATTGTTTACATGACACATTTCCATGGACATTGGTATCGCATTTTTTCCCTTTTTTTACTAATGTATTATTTTATTGTGCACATATGCTAATCACGCATGTGAGTATTTTGCGTGAGTTTCCTTGGTACACAAGTTCCAGACATCCGGTCGAACATTGTCATCAAATTCAATGCATTGGTTGCTTATAGCTTCAATGATCACTTTCCATGGTTTATATAGCATTAGCTTATACCATTTTGTGGTTGTTCCTTTTGCAACGCTAAGCCATATTTCATACATTTTATAGTGGGTAGCCAATCACATATAGGTGATATGATGCTGGGAGGGGGCTAGTGCATGGGTTGGAATCCTTTATATATCGAGTTATTACACAACACGCAAGGTTGTCCAAGTCCACATGACTCGATATTATTTTACCAAATCACCCTGTACTTGTCACCATGCCTCACGAGATTGGGATTCTCCATTGAGTTTCTGTATTCATCCATATACATTTTAAAACACCTTGAGTTCCTAGTACCTTCATACCAAGATTTCGGGGCCTTGGTTTGCTAAGCAATAATGCTTGATTTTCATTGAGGAAAGAATGAGATAACATAATCTTAGCCATAAGTTGGAGTAATCTTTGAAACAAATAATCCTTGAGCATATTCCATTTTTACCTAGCTGCTTACGTGCACATTAGTTAGGACACGATGAACCCTAACTGTTGGTTTTAGTTTGGGTGGATTCAGAGAAGCCTAGAGGTGTTTGATGATATAAAGCCTAGGGTGTATGAATTGTGCTAGGCTCATTAAGTGTATTAAAATGTTACATTGGACAGAGGGGTTTGGTTTGCAAAATCAAAAGGGAAAGTTAAAAACTATTTATTTTTAGCTTACCGTTGCTTTCTTTAGTTCTTTTGCTCTTTTGATTACGAATGAGAAGTAAAATTGATTTTGTTTTTTATGCTTGCATGCTCTTCTTTGTGAGAATTGAGGCTGCTTTCGTTTCTCAGCCATAGCCAGCTCTCAAACTTGTACTTGGTGCCACACTTCTTCCACATTTGGGGTTTTAGATTTACTTTTCCAAGTTTCAGATGAACAATTCTAGCTTTCGAATTAATTGTATCTGTCTTTAGCTTCTAGATTTTGATCCACTTGTTTCGAATTCCAACTTCTGAGACCATCTATTGTTGATTCTATTTGTTCCATACTAACTTGTTTTAGATACTCTCATTTCTGGTTTTGGATTATTGTTTTGGGTTCCAAAATAATTGTTTTGGCTTTCAGCTCGTAGATTCAATTCTTAAAGGTATACCTACATTTGATGCTTTAAGGAGTTTAGTAATCATAACTATAATATTAGAGAATATATAGTTGTGCGCATTGTTTGTCCATCTAGAGGTACTTTTTTGTACCTTATAGATACCCATAATATATGGGAAAGTAGAACTAGAAGGTGGAGTGATCTCATAGGGTAGTGAAAAAGTACCGCAAACTCAATAATGTCTTTCTCGATTATCGAAGATGGTGCAAATTCTGATGAATTAAACCGTTGTCATGCCATGGATCTTATAAGTTGCTTGTAAATGAAGGTAAGAGTTTGTGCCGATTTATCAAGGCCACTAATAAACAAGTGGTTAGTCAGGTACAAACCACAAAAAAACAAATGGTTAGTCAAGTAACTAACCTCATCCATGATTTTAGGGTTTTGAAACCAAGGTATACGACTAAATCTATAGTTTGACTTAAATTCTTTAAGAACAAAGTTTTTAATAGTTAAAATGTCTTTACGGGATGAATTGATACACATCCAAGGACACATTTTATTCCATCCCAAGTTAATTCCTTCATTGCGAGCTAAGGGTTAATTGGAAATAAAGGGATATAGTTAAGTCCCTTTTTCATAAATCTTGTAGTAATTAGGGCCTACAAATATGGGGTCACTAGACAAAACATGCCTACCCAAATTCTTTAGTAGAGGAGCTAAATCTTTTAGAAGTGGCTCAAATACAACCGAATCCAATATTGAATTCCACAAATGATTTATTAATACTAAATTTGTCAAAAGCTTCTAAACGATTTTTTTGAGGGAAATAAACTTGAAGAATTTATTGACAAACAAGAAACAAATAAATTTTTATATCTTTTTGTCATCTTATTCAAAAAATGTAAATTAATTTACCTAGTAATCAACACTCTTAATTGATCCTCCTTAGTGTTGTCTTCATGGTTTTGCCAAAATCCTCACCATCCTTGGAGCACTCCAGGCTTCTTAGAAGATGAGCTTGAATTACTTGGTGTGATGGATAGTCGTTTGAAATCCTTATTCTTTGTTGGCTTCAACATGGTCTCAATAGTATTTGCTACTAATGTATTGAGCAATAGATGGAGTAAAGGAGTATTGAGAGTATATAAAGCCAAGTTGCACGCGGCCTTGAGAATGAAATCATGGGAACTAGAAGTAAACAATGAGGGCAGTTCTTATTTCACTAGGACAAGTGGCCACCCATCCAATAAAGGCATATAGAAGAGTTGGACCTGAATAGAAAGGAAAGAAAGTGGGAAGGTTTCAAACACAAACCATAACAGATGATCTAACGAGATAATGGAAGTTGAGCACGAGGAATTAGGGTCACACTGTTCGCGTTGGCCTTTTAAGAAAGTATTCGAACAATTCCTAAGGAACTTTTGGGGTTCCTTAGTTTTATTCTGATTGATGGGTCCTCTAGTTCTAGAAATTAAGGAGGAGCTAGAGCACTTGGCTGGATCAATGTTAGGAAGTTAAATTTTCCTCACTCGAAAATAAATAATTAAATAATAGGTGTTTGGCTTGGATTGCAGTAGATCTATAATGATCTTCAATTTTCGAAGACAAGCTATAAAAGAGAGCTAAAGAAGAGATAGTACAGGTGCCACATGTTTGATTACTTCAAAATCCCATAATTATGCTCGAGTCTAATGGCACCTAATTCTAATTGGCTTGAAGGGAGAAGAGGTACAACACTAGAAAAGGAGGGAGAGACAACATTTTGAGTAGAAGCATCCTCCATAAAAAAAGGGAGAAAACTTTTTGAGGAGAAGTATCCTCCATCCAATATTAGGGAGTGCAAAGAGTAACCTGTTGAAAGCCTCAAGAAAGTCTGATTGGCATTTCTTGGAAGCTACCAAGAGAGAAATCCAATCATTAATTTAACCAATAGTATAGGCAGAGGGGATTTTTCTATCAAGGCTTGTTTCTCAAAATCTAATAGTTTTTAATGAAAATACGGAGCTTTGAAACAAAAAAGAATACATTGGGTATTGATTGGTGGTATATGAAGATTGACATTTGTAACAGCATAGTTTAGTTTAACCAGGGATGGTGGGATCCAATGATACTACACAACACTACAAATAGTTAGTAAATTATGTGGGTAACTTACTACTCTAAAAATAATTGTATGGTACTAGCCCAACCAAAGGCTAGTTGAGAGACCAATGTGTGTTTAGAATATAAAATCCCATCAAACAAGAACTAGACAAGTGCTTTAGAATTTTTTTTGGAAACAAGCTAAAATAATCACAAGTAAACTTAAAACTATATATATATTGAGCTTAAATTACAATTGTAAAGAGGCCATGCTTCTAGCCAAAGGAGTACATCCTTAATTACCATTATCCAAGGAATACAGGACAATACCTGTCAGCTAGCTAGACAACAACCAGAGTTAGAACTTTGACATCATTATATGGGCAACATCATGTATTTGAGTACCCCCCATTTGCTTGTTATTGTTGTCACATATAACTAT